>NW_005199869.1:0-2211 GCF_000372725.1 Emiliania huxleyi CCMP1516
GGCGCGCGACTCGCGAAGCGCTGCGAGCACCTCTTCGCGCTCGCGCCTGGCGGGAGGTACACACACATGGTTGGGGAGGGGCCGAGGCTGAGCGGGCTTCTGCGCAGGGGCACGGGCTGCGGACGCGCGCAGGGGAGGTAGTGCGGGGCTGCAGGAGGGGGACGGGGTCGGTCAGACGCAGGTGCAGGAGGGGCTCGTGGGAGGTATGTGGGTGCGGGAGGCTTTAGGCTGCTATTCTCCTCGTCGCCGCCCGCTCCCTCTCGTCCGCCTCGTGCTCCGACGCAGCTATGGCGGCGGCCAGCATCGCGTCGCCCGTCGCCGGCGCGTCGGCCGCGGCAAGCGGGGTCCCGCACATCTCGCAGGCGGCGGCGCCCGGCGCGTTGACAAAGGTGCAGACGGGACAGGCCGTCCCATCACCAATATCCATCGGCTGCGGCGCGGGCGGCGCAGCTTCCGAAGGCCCGCCACCAGCGAGCGGCCGATCAAACGGCGCCCGCGGCGGCGCTCCAACAGCCGGACGAACCTTCTCCGGCCTCACGAACACACCGTGCAGAGGCGCGCAGGAGAAGTAGGCCACGCCGCCGACCGAGCCGTCGTTCCGACCCTCTGGGCCGTCAAGCTCCACGCCGACCCAAGTTCCTTCGGAGTCAAAGTCCGCCTTTCCGACGTAGCGCACCGTGCCCTCGCAGGTCCTTCCCGTCAAGCGCACGCGGGCGCCGCAGGAGAGCGGGTCCATGAGACTGATGGATGTGTCTGGGCAACGGACCAAAGAAATCGCGTCATCACCCCCGCCTCCGTCGGGCTTGCCGCCGCTCTCGCCCTCGCCACCAGCCGCCCTTCCACCCTCACCGCCACCGCCGTCGGCTCCGCCGCCCTCCGCCCCGCCCTCGCCGCCGCCGCCGCTGACTTCCTCACCTCCACCCACACATCCGCCGACGTCGTTTGTTGAGTTTACGTTTAGCTCGGCCCTACTAGCTGCCTCAAGCGCGAGCAGTGGCGGCAGCGACAGCGCAAGTGAGCAATACTGCAACGAAACGATTCTGAGTCAAACCGAGGACGTGCTTTCAGACGTCACGGGTTCAATGCCGCATCATGTCACAGCTGCATGCGGCTCCTCTGTTGCTCTGAGCACCGATCACCGCCGTAGCCTTTCGGAGGCGTGCGATGCCCAAATCACAGTGCAGGTGGTATGCTTACCTTATGCTCTGCTCAACAGTCACGTAAAATCCTGTTGGTCAGTAGAGAGCGCTCTGACTTCATTCGTCACCGCGCAAAGCGAGACAGCGGGGTCTGGGCAAGGTGCCTCCGGCGCGTCACACACCGCCCTTTTGATGACATCAGATTGTCAAAGTGCCATCGTCGCCAAACACCTTGTGCCGCCCTCACCGCCTCGACCCCCGGGAAAGCCTCCGACGCCGCCGCCCTCGCCGCCGCCGTCAAACAATCCGTCATCCACGAGCGTTACCGCCGTGGCGGCAGGCGCGAGGGCGGGCGCGAGGCAGGACCCGCATCTCGCCTTTGCACACGGTGGGCACGCCGATTTTCGAGGTCGCAGTGGCGCCTACTACGCCTTTTTCTCTGCCCCCCGCCTTGCGCTCAACGTCAAGATGGAGAATGCAAGCTTCCGGCTCAACGGGGGGCGGTTGGCGGTCCACGGCACCTTCGTCACGGAGGCGCACATGGTGGCCGTCGTCGGCGGGGCCAAGGGTAAGCTTGCGACCGTCTCGTTCTGGGCCGAGGCCCTCAATGACTTTAACACCGGCTACGGGTTCGTCAACGGCACCTGCGGCTACTTTGGCAGCTTCAATGTACAGGTCGCTCACACGCGCCGATGCGAGGAGATGTCCATCAAGGTGCGCTACTCCTCCGCCGTCTTCCAGGTCCGCGCGTGGGCCGCCACCGTGCGCGGTGGCTACGTCTATGACCGGATTTCGGGCCCAAGGCATCGCCTCGACGTGTCTATCAGTGCCCCGGGCAACGCACCGGAGCGCACTTTTCCACATGGTCTGCTAGGGCAGTCCTTTTCCTCCTCGGTCCCACGGAATGGGAAGCAGGACAGTTACCCAGCCGCGGGACGCTTCGCCACTAGTGCGCAAGCCGAGGGAGCCATCGAGGGCACGGCGGCCATGTATGAGGTGGAGTCGCGCTACGCCACGCGCTTCGCATTCTCTCGCTTTGATATCGCGATGCCGACGACGCAGCTGCAGAATG
>NW_005199868.1:0-2210 GCF_000372725.1 Emiliania huxleyi CCMP1516
GAGATGTATGTATGTAGCCGAGATGTAGCCGAGATGTAGCCGAGATGTAGCCGAGATGTAGCCGAGATCTCGCCGAGATATGGCCGAGATATGGCCGAGATATAGCCGCGAGTGCTGTTCAAGACGCGAAACAGTTCGTTGACCACGAACCAGTGAATGGATGCGCTAGGCGCATGGTGGCGGCAGCAAGGCGTCTTGGGGTTGGGAAGCCGGGACGTTGTCAATCGAGAGCGCAAGCCGGCGGCCGAGGCGGGTGGCGGCGGCCGCGGGAGGGGTGCGGGTGGCGCGTGTGGTTGCGGCGGGTGGGCTGCCCCAGCCGCCGTCGCCATTGCGCGGCCACGCTCACCTCAGCCGTCATGGGAGGCTCCGACTCGAGCTTATGCAGCAGGTACGGCTTGTCCAGGTCGACCGTGACGGTACCCGACGACATCAGCCGCCGCGAGCCGGCGCCGGCTGGCGCGAACGCCGCGCGCGAGGAGCGAGCCACCGCAGACCGCATCCGATATCGCCGATCGCAGCTCGGAGAAGTAGGAAGTAAAGATCCGGGCCGCACCGGACGGGCCCTCTCGGCAAAACTGCGCATTCACAACAAATCTCCAGGGACCACTCGAAAGAAAGAAAGAAGCAAACCTGTTTTCCAAGGGAGCGATGGTCACAACGGACTTTTTTGTTTTTTCCGCGACGTTTTGTGGAGGCCCCGCCCCAGACCTCGCGGCTGCGCCAGCGTCGTCGTCGTCGCGCGGGACCGCCCAAGGGCGCCGCCCAAGCGCGAGGCCGCCTCGGCGCCGTGCACCGCGAGAGAGCCGTCCGCTGGCGGGTGCCGTGCGAGACACCGCCTTTTCCTATTGTGCATAGGGGCTAGCCGCCGCGTATCGACTGTGACATGGCGCCCGCCGCGAGCCCGCCCGCCACGCTGCTCGCCGACATCGCCGCCGCCGACCTCGCCTCGCTGCACGCCCATCTCTCCGGCCGGCGGATGCGCGGCAGTCTCAACGCGCGGCTCGACACGGAGAAGAAAGACACGCTGCTGACCTGGGCCGCTCGCCACGGGCAGGCCGAGGCGGTGCGGCTGCTGATCGAGGCTGGAGCGAGCGTCGGGGCGACGACGGGCGGCGGCGGTGGTAGCAGCGGCGGCGCGTCGGCGCTGCTCATCGCGTGCAGGAACGGCCACCTCGAGGTCGCCCGGCTTCTCCTCGAGGCCAGCGCGGCGGTCAACCAAGCCCAGGCCCAAGGCGCCACGCCACTGTACATGGCGTGCCAGCAGGGCCACCTCGACATCGCCCGGCTGCTCCTCGAGGCTGGCGCTTCAGTCGACCAAGCCGCAGAGGACGGCGCCACGCCGCTGTTCATCGCGTGCTTCCGAGGCCACGTCGACATCGTCCAGCTGCTCCTCGAGGCCAGCGCGGCGGTCAGCCAAGCTGCGGACGGCGGCTTCACGCCGCTGATCGTCGCGTGCCAGCAGGGCCAAGTCGAGATCGCCCGGCTGCTTCTCGAGGCTGGCGCGGCGGTCAGCCAAGCCCGCAACAACGGCGTCACGCCGCTGTTCACCGCGTGCCAGAAGGGCCACCTCGACGTCGCCCGGCTGCTCCTCGAGGCCAGCGCAGCGGTCGACCAAGCCAAGGAGGGTGGCGCCACGCCGCTGTACATCGCGTGCCAGAACGGCCACGTCGAGTGCGCCCGGCTGCTCCTCGAGGCCGGCGCGGCGGTCGGCCAAGCCAACAACAACGGCTCCACGCCGCTGTCCATTGCATGCCAGCAGGGCCACCTCGAGGTCGCCAAGCTCCTCTCCTCCTACGGCGTCTCCCGCGCCGCAACGCCCTTCGGCACGCCCGAGGAGGTTGCGAACCGCGACGGCCACGCCGACCTCGCCGCCTGGCTGGTCGCCAGCCGCGGCTGGACGCCGCTCGCGCACCTTGAGACCCTCACCGCCGCCCGCGCTCTCTCCCTGCTGCACAGCGGCTCAAGCCTGCACGAGGGCGAGCCGACGCCGCTGCAGCGCGCCGCGGGCGGCGAGGGCGAGGCGGCGGCGCTGATCCGGCGGGCGGCGGCGCCGTGGTCGCCGGCAAGCCACTCGCTCTTCCCCGCGGCGGCCCGCGCGGGCGGCGCTCCTCGTTCTCTCGCTCTACGAGATCCACGAGCGGTACCACCTCGACTCGGCAGGAAACACGAACGGCATCGCGGCGCGCGACTTCAGCGCGTGCGTGCTGCGC
>NW_005199867.1:0-2210 GCF_000372725.1 Emiliania huxleyi CCMP1516
TCCGTCTCGCATTTATTTTCACTCGCAGTAACACCGGCGGCCGCCGCGACACGTTTTATTTTTCCTAGAACCCCGGGTAAGGCCCAGGTGTGGCCTAGGGCATCAGAAGGGACCAAGAGGAGTCCAGTCTGAGCCATAGAGCCCATGTCTTTGCCCCCGAAGGTCGCGTTCAAATGCCCGGAACGGACGTTACAGTGGTGTCCGGCCGGCGCGATCACCGAGCTGTGACGCTCAGGGAAGCCGGTTGAGGTGCTGGTTTCTTTGGCCAGGGCTGGCCTACGACCTGTGCTGGATCAGCTGAGCAAGGTTTGGGGAGAATCCCCCGGACAGATCTTCAGATACCCTGACGGATGACCAAAAATGGGCAAAAACGGCTAACAGAAGCAGCGCTCTGCTGCTGGGGGGTGCTGGCATCTCTGTACAGACAGCAGCTGTAAGTAGCATGCGTTCGAGTTGCGAGAATTTATGGTCGGCATCAAAACGTCAGTGGTCTCACCGGCGGGGCCTCCTACTGCCAACCGGGCTGTGCGGGGCACGCCAGCCTCTCTTCTACGCCTCTCGTGCCTCGCGGCGCCTCTGCTTCAAGGAGGGAAGATATACGGCTCTCGCAGCCCATCATACGCCGTGACACAGCGGAGAGCACAGCGGGCTGTACAAGTCCATCAGATAGTGCTCAATATCTTCGCATGCTCGTCGTTGGTGATATCCGCGCGAGGTCACACGCCACAGGCCAGCAATCACTCGGTGATGAGACTACTGATGTAGGCGCGACGCTCTGACACCGAGTGTTGCTACCGCCGAGTACCGCGCAGCGCTCAACCTCGCGGAGTTGGCCTCTCGCTATTATCACGCTCCACGGCGGTCGGCCTGCTTGATTTGTCGGAAGACACCCATCTCTGCTGCTGGAGGAGCGCTTCCAATAATCATAGTGGCGGGAGGCGGGGGCTGGGTCCAGTGCGCTCTGCTGCTGGGGGGGTCGGGACCCCCCCCCAGGAACAGTGCTCTGCTGCTGGTGCGGGCGTTAACACAACACCATTTGGCGGCACGCCGCCTTTTCTAAGCCTTTCCACAACCCTCATCCACACCACGCCGTGCTTTCTTAGATCCGGCCGGGACTCATGCCAGAGGACTGCCAGACCCGCCCCCCTAAGGATTTTAGGTAACAGCCAAGCTGCTGCCCGCGAGGGCCATGCCAGAGTCTGCCGCCGAGTCGGCTCTCTGGATGACGGGAAGACGCACACACGCCTCCATCCACTCCACTCAGAACTCCGCAGACTTGAATGAAAAGTGACAAGTGCGCGCGCCGCAGGCCAAGAGAAATTTTGAGCTTCAGGCTTCAGCTGGGGCTCCCGTTGCCGTTCACACTCGCTCGTCTCTGGCTGGCCTTTTCTCGGGGCCGCGCCTGCGGCACGCCGTGGTTTCTTAGATTTTTGCGGAAATCGCTCGGCGTGGTTCCTTCTTGCGCTGTTTTCTTAATCCCCGCAACCCACTGTACTCTCGAATACAGTATATTGCAAAATCTTTGGAAACGCCGGCTTCGCCCGCCGGCCCGACGGAGGCCACGGCCGTACTCTTCTCGTCAACTTACGAAAGCCGGTGCTCCATACCCAGCATTGAAACCCAAGCACTCGCTGCCTACGTGCGCTGCCTCCGTGACTCATTCGCGGCGCACTCTCAGCATCCGCATCTCACACCACCACGACAAGTGTGAAAGGGCCTGTACGATCTGCAGCGCATCCGGCTGCGTGCGTGGCGTGCGCTGCTCTCTCGCGAGATGAGCCAGCAGCACGTGCAGTGCACCTGGCTCACCTGGCTGGTGCTGGCTAAGCCCGTCCATGTGTACGCGCGCGAGCCGCAGACTCCTAATGGCAGGCATTACGGCAGAGAGACGCAGTCAAAGCAAGACACCTCAGTGGCAGGTGGGCAGGCTTCGCAGTGTCCGCCAGGCTTGGCGTTCGTCTCGGACGTGTCTCCCGATCCATCGAGCCGTGTCAACGAGCCTCCCTCGCGCATCCCGAAGATCATCCATCAGACGGGCCGCAGCCGCTGCGTCTCGGCGAAGTTCCACGAGGTCATGCGAGCTTGGATGGACCGCTTCCCGGGCTGGGCCTACCGCTTCCATGACGACGCCGCGATGGAGAGCCTCTTGGCGCGTCGGTGGCACGCCTTCCCGCTGCTCCATGCGGTGGTGCAGTGCGTCCACTCCATGA
>NW_005199866.1:0-2209 GCF_000372725.1 Emiliania huxleyi CCMP1516
ACAGTGGCGGACTATGTGCGTGCCGCCGAGCCGCCACACGAGCAGCGAGAGGCCTTCTTTCCTCTCACCGCCGTCGCGCGCTCAGACCTCCGCGGCCTCGCCTTTCGCACTGGCTACGCGCCGCCCGGCGCCGCTTTCTTCACGGGGGAGCTCGTCGGCCCGCCCGCCGGCCACGCAGCCTCCTGGCAAGCCACCAACCGTGCGCGGCTGCCGGTGCTGCTGCAGCCGCTTGGGCTGTGGAGCGGTGGTGGCGAGAGCGACGAGGAGTACGAGGCGTCGCTGCGCTCCCGTCGCGCGCTCACACGCTTTGTCAACCGGAGCCGCGTCGCGGTGCCCTACCGCAAGCTTGATGCGGGGCTCAGCATGCTCGCGACCTCGATGCATTGGATCGAGCGCCGGCAAGCGGAGCAGCGCGCGGCAGGCTCGCTCGAGCGCTTCTGGCGCAGATTTCTCGGCGGCGCACCGCCCTCGCGCCTCTACCACGCGCAGGGCGCGCAGTTCGGCGTGAGCGCCGCCGCCGTGCGCCGCCACCCGCGCGCGCTCTATCGGGCGATGCTCGAGGAGCTTGCAAGCGGCGGCCGCGACCCGGTCACCTCGTACTATTGCGAGCTCGTCTGGTGGTACCTGTTCGCGGCGCCGGAAGCGGCACTGGGCTGGTGACACGCTTGCACTCTGGACTGTCCAGCCGCAGCCGCTTGCGGCTTCGAGGGGTCGGGGTAGTTAGCGTATAGGCAGTGATATAGAAGTTGAGTGTGTGAAAATCGCTAGGAAAATCGCGGCCGAACCCCGCGCGCCGCGGCTCCTCTTAGTCGCGCAATAAAACCACCCCCGCCTCAACCCGCTCAGGGACGGACGCTTTTCCCCCCTTTCAAAGGCGGTTTCGAAGTTGATGAGACCTCGTCCCCCCCTCTCCAATGAAAAGCGTAAAAAGAGGCGCGGAACAGGCCGGAAGCGCCGCTTGGACGTGGGTCACACAATGGCAACGCTCCAGACGCGCTCTGGTAGCTGCCAATGAAGCCGTAGCCCATCGCGCGCGTGCCGGACGGCCTCTGCACCTCTACTGCAGTGCCCTCCTGCACCGAGCGACGCGTCAAACCTTTGTTGCTGCCCATGACCGCCGGCGGCTCCGAGCTCGGGCGAGCGAGCCCTGGCTGAGCTGAGCCTCTGCGGTCGCAATGCAGCGCTGCGGTCGGTGCAGAGTGGCCGTGCGCGTACGGCGTCGTACGCGCACGGCCGCTCTGCCTCAGTGGCGTGCGGCTTGGGCCAACTGAGGTCGCTCTCCGACCTCGCTCGCCGAGCTCACAACCCGGCGCGAGCCGCATCGAGTGGAAGTTCGACTTCAGCTGCCGCGAGTGGATGGACTGCCTTGTCGAGTGCGAGCAGTTGGGCTCCGCCGGGAGCTTGTGGTGCAACATGTTCTCTGGGGGCCAGCAGACGCAAGCGCGCGAGCGCGTGTTGAAACGGACGCTCCATAGCAACACTCGAGATACACTCGAAGGGGGGCGCACGTTTTTTTATTCGGGTTCGGGGCCCAAGAGTACACTCTTGGCGACGAAACCGAAGCGGTTTGGCCCCGGGGTGGTTTTATTGCGGTACCGCTGAATCGTAACTTTTATGCTTTGACGTCACGTGACAGTTATATGTTTCTCGTTTGTTCGTCGCGCCCGCCGTCGCGCCGATCTCCATGGCGCGCGTAGCTACGGCTTTTTATGACAGGGACCGCGGCCGCGGACCCGGTGGCGGACGGGGCTGGCGCGCAAGCGCCGGCCACCGTCGTACTGCCGGGGATGCGCGGCGGACCCTGGAATAGCTACATGATCGCGCGCAACTGGAGGACGCGGTGATGATCGGAAGGGTCGCAGGTGCGTCTTGTGTCAGGGTGATAAGGCCTGGCTACGCGACCATCGAGGTCGACCTGAAGCACGAGAAGGCCGCGGGCGACGCACCGCGAGTCTGTGCAGGCGGCGGAGCGCTCGTACGTCGAGCGCACCGCGCCGAAGAAGAAGGAGCTCACAGATGAGCAGCTCGCGGCAAAGGCCGCGTCTCGCAAGGCCAAGAAGACCCGGCAGAAGGAGCGCCGGGCGAAGGAGGCCGGCGAGCGCGCTGCGAGCGAGGCCGAGCGCGCGGAGCCCCCGCGCGCGCAGCTGCGCGAGAACATCCAGTACGTGATGGCCGGGCTGCGGACTGCAGCTGCGCAGGCGCGCAGCCA
>NW_005199865.1:0-2209 GCF_000372725.1 Emiliania huxleyi CCMP1516
AGGACCTGCGCCCGCTCCTTGAGCGCCTCGAGCTGCGTGTTTAGCGTCGCCGCCGCCTGCTGAAGCCGCTCCCGCTTGGAGCCGCGCGCCTGCCGCGAGAGTTCGAGGTTGCGCTCCGCCGTGCGGCGGCGGAGCCGGTCGACGTCCGTCTCGTTGAGGAGGGAGCCGGCGGCGCGGCCGACGGCGCGCGGCACGAGCGGGTCGCGCCCCGTGTTTACTTCGGGAAGGCGCGAGAAGGCGCTCGCCATCGCAAGCAGCAGCGCCGCCGAGCACACCGCGAGCACCGCCCTGCGGCGCGCCGCAGGAGACGTGCGCAGCGCGCGCAGCGCCATGCGAGCACGCATGGCCACGAGCTTGCGCACAAGCTCGTGCAACGGCGCGTCGGGTGCCGGAAGCTGGCCGGCGGCGTAGCGGCGAGGAGGAGAGCCGTTGTACGAGGGCTTGCGGCCGCGCTCCATGGCGGCCTCCAGCTGGCTCGAAGAAGAATTTTACAAGAACTCCCTCGCACAACACTGGACAGGAACGCGCTCTCCGCGCGCGGCGACGGTGTGCCGCCGCGGCGTTCGCGCTCCTCATCGCCTGACGCGCCGCCTGCGAAGCGGGCCTCTTCTGCCGGCTCCTCCGTTTGCGGCTACGACTCCGAGGCGCCGGAGGAGATCCAGAACGAGGCGCTCTACCGGGCCTGCCGCGCGTACGGCTTAGGTGAGCAATTCCTCGCTGCGGCGCAGGACGAGGGCACATTCGGCGAGTGGCTCGACGAGCTACCCTTCGAGGTGGCTGCGGCGACCGCCCGGCTGCTCAAGCACCACGCGCGCTCCGGCGCGTGGGTCGAGCTCTCGCCCGGCAACCCTAGCCAGGCCTCACGCGCTGGCCGCGACCGCGACCGCTCGAGCCCGAACTGCCCGTCAGATATGTCGGAATTGTCGGAGAATAGCGACTAGCACACCTCTGAGTCCCAGAAACCCGAGGAGTCACACAGTCCACCTGTGTGATGCACGCCCTGCGAGCAGGGCGGGGTGCGCACTGTCCCTCTGTGTTCGTGTGCGTCGCCCATCTCTCCCTGGAGATGACTGCTCTATTTATTTACTGGGCACGGCGTTCTCCCATCCCTCCCTTGGGTTGTGTGTTTTCTTTCTTTCTTTCTTTTACTGGGCACGGCGTCACCCCTCTCCTTAAAATCCCTGTGTGGTGGCGGCGTGCCGTCCTCCCATCCCTCCCTTGGGGTGTCCGTTTTCTTTCTTTCTTTTTTACACTGGGCACGGGACTGGCGCGCACTGGCACTAACACGAAGAAGAATTTAAACAAAGAATTTTGGCAGAAACTCGCACGACACTGGGCACGACCGAGTCTGATTTCGCCTCGCCGCCTTATTGCCCCCGGTGGTGTATCTCTTGGACTTGAACAAAAGAAACAAACAAATAAGTCAATATAAAAGACCAGAGGAGGACGGCACACGTCGCCACCAGGAAAAAAATTGCTTTAGAAGAAAAACGAGCACGCATAGTCTCCCCCCTCCATTCTCTCCCCCTTGGCGCGGGCGCCCCTCACCCCCCAGCCCCTGTATCGCGCACTAGCTGTGGCTACCGTAGGCCACACTTGCGTCGCCGGGGGTTCCCTGCCCTATGTGGGAAGCTGGCCGCTGATCCGAAGACCGACTGCACCAGGGCTTGCTGAATGCGCGGGGTGAATGAGTGATGAAGTTAGTGCCTTGGTGCCCGTTCCCCATGGTGGCTTCCCCTGGTCTCTAGCGACCATGAATGAGAGCTCTCACTCCCAGGGTACTCCCGCGTATCTCGGCTCCCTTATCCCCCCCCCTCTTCCCTCCCCTTTCTCTCTCCGAGATGACCCGTGCGCTACGTGCCTAGGTTCGGTCCTCGGGGAGGGGGGATTAGCGGTGTGTCCTCGCGAGTTGTTTGTCGCTGGACGCCCAACAGCTTCGATTTCCCTCCTTAGCGCCCCGGGTAGAGCGTGGTCTCCCCTGGAGCCTGCCACGCCCGTTCTGTCTAAGCCCAGGGTTCAGCTTTCCAGTTGATCCTTATCGGACTGGTGAGTTCCTTCTCGCTGTCAGTGTGACGCCCCGGCAGTCATTGGCAGCGGTGCTACACACACTACGCCATTTTTCGTTTAACGTTCCAAAGGGTGTTCTTTTTTAGCAATTTCTATGGGCTAGCGATGTCGCAGTACATGCGCACTAGTTGGCAGCGAAACT
>NW_005199864.1:0-2208 GCF_000372725.1 Emiliania huxleyi CCMP1516
CCCCAAAGGGGGGGCAAAAAGGGGTTTGGGGGAAATTTCCCCCCGGCTTTTTAGGAGCCCGGGGGCCCTTTTTTGGGGGAAAGCGGGTTCTTTTTTTCCCGACAAGGTACAAAGTGGTAAGTTTGGTTTTTGCCCCGGGGGGGGGGGGCCCCCCCTTATTCCTTTGGGACCCGGAATGGGTTCCATTTTTTTGGGGTTTGGAAGAGCCAGAGGGGGTCCCCCGGGGCCCCCTGAAGGGTCAGGAAACCCTGTAGGGCGGGTCCCCCCGTCCCCTTTAGCCCATAATTTGTGAGGCCCCCCCCCTCGGGACCTCTGGATTTTTTTGAGCAGGGGCAGGGGCACCCCCCCCCCCCCCCCCCAGCATGTGGTGAAGGCGCTGGGGCGGTCGGACCCCCCCCCCCCCCTAGCATGTGCATGTGCATGTGGTGGGCACCCCCCAGCAGTTCGTGGGCTAGGAATAGCCGCCAGAGAGCCGATTTTGCCCCCAAAGTTGTGAAATCGTGGCTGAAAGTCCAATATCTTGAAGGAGAATCTGACCAGTCTCAAGGCTCATGTATGAAAGAGCGTTATGTGTGTGAAGTCCGCCGCAAAGTGTCGGTGCTTCCGAGATTTGTTCTCCGCGAGGGTGAAATTCTCAAAAAGGTGCAGCACTTCTAGCCGACATCGACAAAAGTCCCTCTAGCCCCGCGGCGAGCGGCCCCGCCGGAGGCGAAGAAAATTTCGCCATCTAGCGCTCGCAACACATAGATTTGTGCATAAACCAACACCTCCAATCTTCGGGGGAGTGACGGATAAAGGCGTGCGAAAGAGCTAATGAATCCGAAAGCAGCGAATCCAAGTGATGGCCCGCCGCAGGCGAAGAAAATTTAGGGTTGGGGTTCCCCTATGCCAAGAATTTAAATGCCAAAGAACTCTGAGAGGATTTCGGCGGCCGGCGCGCCGAGGCACAGGGGGGGGCGACCCCCCAGAGGCTTCACCACATGCTGGGGGGGGCGGGGGCGTGTGCAGAAGCGATGTGCGCCTGCTCCAGACACATACGGACAACTCAAGAAAACCGCACACGCAAGACCTAGACACTCCTGAGACACTCAGCCACCGGCGCGGGGCTGCCAAAATCCTGTCGACACATCCTGAGCGAGCATCCCTAGTCACCTGCGGCCGGACTCCATCCGACACGCGTCGCTGGGCGCTCAGTGCCGCGTCCCCTGCTTGCCACCCCGACGCCCTGGCGCCCGCGTCGAACGACAGGCTCGGGACAGGCGGCACGCGAAGACTGGTTGCAATCCCGCCGACCGCCAGGCCGCGAGATGAGATGACCGGGTGCACCGGGAGCCAGCTGTGAAGAGTCCGCAAGGGTCCGTGCCAAAATGGCCAAAATCGAGCCTGGTTTGGCCGACTCTGCAGTGGCCGCAGGCGGTGATGGCGGACGCCGACGAGCCTCACGCGCCGGGCCCCACCTCAGACAGTACCTCCGGTGGGCTGCATCCACTCACTGCGGGGCTGCTCGCTCGCCATGATAGTCAACGTGCACTGACGGCGACCGCCCTCTCGAAGCGCCCTGCTGACTGGCCAGCCGCCGAGCAGGAGCGAGCAGCCGTTCGAATCCGCGGTGCAGCGCCGCGGATAGCGAACCTCGAGCCGGTGGAGAAGACCGCGGTCGTGTCGGACTCGACCGGCGCCGATGCGGCGCCAGCAATTCGGGCGCGGCCGACTCGCTCCAGTTCGGCGCAGCTCGCCTTGGAGCCCACCGCGCTCTTAAATCGCCTCGAGACCATGCTCCTCGGCAACCATCCCGTCCCCGCACCCTCCAACGAGGTCAGCATCGTCGGCGAGGTCACCAACGGCATCATCATCGCCGCGAAAGCTGCCGTAAACACGCTCTTTTTGTCGCAGCGGCGCGGCGCGCTGATGGCTCTCCAGATAAAGAACCTGAAGAAGGCTGCGCTGGCGTACCTTGTGTGGGACCTACGCGGCGAGCTGGCGGCGCGCGACTCGAGCAAGCGGCTCGAGACGCACGCGAGCGGCGTGGACAAGGAGTTGGGCAAGTGCAAGCGGCGGCAGGGTGGCGGGCGCGGAGGCGCTTCTCGCTGTCGTTCCAGAAACGTTGCAGGACGTGCCGACGCCAGAGGAGCCCGCGGTCGAGGAGGAGCCGGTGGTCGAGGACCTGCCTGCCAGCGACTCTCGTCCCGACGACGCGTCTTCGGACAG
>NW_005199863.1:0-2208 GCF_000372725.1 Emiliania huxleyi CCMP1516
AAACTCAGACCCTACCCTACAACTCCAACTAGAAATAATTAGTTAGAAACTCCTCCCACCAAAAAAAACATGTGGACCAGGCATACACGAAACACTTGAAACCAACCTTTTGGGAGAAAATAATGGACAGGATGGCTTAAAACTGAACCCCTCAGGAACCCCTTTAGAATACCTTTAAAAACACCAAGACCCATACCAGGGTTCTAAAGAGCAGGACGGGGTTTACCCCCAAAAATTGGCCCGAGGGCCCTTTTAAGTCCTAAGCAGGGAAGGGGGGGGGGGGGCACCAGGTCCATAGAGCTCCACAACAAATAAAATCGGACACGCCAAAGAGGGGTGGGAGAAGGGGACAGAGTCCCCGCCTGCACGAGCAGGATCTTGGAAGGACGATCAGGGACACAAGCAAGGCTAGGGGACGGGAGCGGGGAGCGCATCGCGACACGGTGGGGGGAGGCTGCGCAGGATCCACCCACACGACCGGGTCCCAGGGATTTTGTTGGCTAGGCGGGCGCAAGAGGTCTGTTAGCGCCCCCCCCCCCGGCGCCCCCCGCGACCGGCACCCACCGCGAGCAGCACTTCGTCCGGTCCCTCCACCTCATCTGCTGCTGACCACTCTGACCTCGCCGCCGTCGTTGCTCTTGTCCGCGCGGTCGGGGAGGGGGCTGGGGAGATGGGGAAGAGGGGGAGCTCAGGTGCTCCTTTGACGACCTTATTTTGCACTGTCAGCTCGGCGAACAGGCACTTGACCCGCACTGATGTTCGCGCTGCGGTTGCTTACTTGCGCACGGAGAACGAGATGGTAGTCGACCGAGACAGCCAGCACCGCCCTGGGAGGGACATCATTGTCTTTTTGGAGGATTAGGTGCACACGCAATGGAGGCCGTGTGTCAGTGAATCCATGCAACTAAATGCAGTTTCCCGCCGAATGCAAAGCATGCAGAAAGCATATGCAGCTGAAATGCAGTTGCCCACCGAATGCAAAGAATGCAGAAAATGCATATGCAGCTGAAATGCAGTTGCCCACCAAATGCAGAAAATGCAGATGCAGTCTTGAATGCACTATGATGCGTTCAAATGCCATGAAATGTGTGATATGCAACATATGCAAAATGCAAAAAATGTGCATGGGCAAAAGCCACACGCATTTTTGGGCAAGAGCCACAAGACACCCGGGGCCGCCAGCCCGAGGCCGGCCTCGACCGGCGAGCATGAGGGCGGCCAAAAACAAGAAATCACGACTCTCACAGGTCCGACCTGTGGCAGGCTGTGGGCACTGCCTGCGCTCGGCACCGGGCACCGTCTCGGTATACAAAATACGCCTGCGGGCGGACCTCACAGATCACAGATCACGACTCTCGCAGTGATTTGGGCTCGGCAGCAGCTTGTCAGCCCTCACTCAGCCGAAGCTGGGGCCGGTCCCGTAGCCGAGAGAGCCCCAGAGCCCGCGTCGATGAGTTCGACGCGGTTGGGAGGCCTTGCGGAGAGGCCAGCGAGATGGCGATCGCTGTGGACTTCATGGCGGCCTCAGAGTGGGGCTGGCTTGATGACTGGCCAGAGGTCGATACCTCGATACTCCGAGATCTTTCCTTCATTGGGGGCGAGGCTCGATTCGGAGCGCTGCCCTGCATCTGTCCCCTTGCGGGCCGTACGTATAGGGTGCTTGCTAGGCAGCCTGCTAGCAGCTACTCGAGTAGAGCCGTAGACCGAGCCTCGACGGCGAGTCTCGGCATCTGACCAACACCGCTGCGATCCGTGAGAAGCGAGATGAACATGCGCCCGGCCATCGAGAGTGGTGATTCCGCTTCTCTCGGGAGAGGAAGAAAACATGATTTTGACCGCGCAAGATATAAAGGGTGGCTAAGGGCTCTGCCCGCAAGGCGCCCGCGTCGCAGACGCGGTACCATTGACAAATCTGCAATATACCCCCACACGAACAAATAGCAAAATCCGAATACCGTGCACGAACTGCGTGATCTGGGACGCAAGCCTTCAGCTGGTGTGCCAAGACAAACGTAAAATTGAAGCCACGAACGTCCGCCAAATCCGTGCTAGGGAAAGCTGATCGAGCCCAGCGTGCCCGCGGCCGCCTCCCGCGCAGCACCGCCGCTGGGGACGACACGCTGCGGAATCGGATCGAGCCCATGCACGGGCAAAGAAGGACGCTGCAGAAGCGGTTGGAGAGGCAGCTGGCGTCTGCCGTCACAACGA
>NW_005199862.1:0-2207 GCF_000372725.1 Emiliania huxleyi CCMP1516
GGCGGCGGGATGACCTCGCAGGCGAGCGGCCTTGCTGTCGCTGCCCGGGAGTGTCGGTGCTGAGATCGTCCCCGACCTTTGCAGGTCGGCTGGCACGACCCTCCGGGCGCAGCGGCCAGCTTCCTCTCGGTGACGCACGGGCTGATCGACGCCGCCGCCTCGCTCTGCGAGCGGGCGGACGGCGCGGCCGACGAAGACGCGCGGAGTTGCGCGATCGAGGCCTTTGGCGCGCGGCTTGCGGCAGAGGTGTCCGCCTCTGGCCGGCGCGGCCAGCTACGCGGCACGCTCGTCGCCATCGAAATGGTCGGAGCCTGCGGCTCCGCAGACGAGTACGGCGGCCGCTTCGCCGGGCTGGCGCGGCAGGTGGGTCAGCGGGTGGTGGGCAAGGCGGCGCTGGTCGCGGCGCTGCGGGAGCACCTGCAGCAGTGGGCGAGGGGCGGGGCCGTGGCGAGCCGGCACGAGGCGTACGCTGGGCTGCTGCCCGCAGAGCTGCTAGGGCTCGCAGGCCTCGCCGACGAGGGAGCGAGCTTTTACCTCTGCCGCTCGTTCGAGGTCGCTCCGGGCGTGACCCTCAAGCCGAGCTGGTCGCTCGGCGTCTACCTCTCGCGGTCGGCCGCGCCGCCGCCGCCACCATCGCCGCTGGAGCATAGCTGATTTTAGCGCGCAGATAGCGTCTCGCCCCAGAGCCCCACTCAGCACTCAACACTCTTACTTCACACTTGTGCGGAAACACCTACACTGCAAGAGTGCAACCTGCAAACACTCGCTTGCTTTCAGTCATGGAAATCTCTAGTCTTTCTTAGAGATTGAGAGGAGTGAGACCTGAAGATTTCAGGGCAGATCTCAGTCTCTAGTCCCGCCCTTGAGATCTCCCAAATCTTCGTCGAGACTTCAGCCACGAAATCTCAGTCTTCCCGTCGCTCGGTGTGAGTTTCTAGAGGAAGCGCGTGAGATCTCAAATGGACAAGATTCCTTTTCGGATTTCGCTTTGGGAGTTTGAGATTTCGATGAGGGGTGGGAGAGACTGAGACTGCAAGCAAGAGAGATTCCGTTTTCGATGCAGAATGCTGTGAACTTCCTCAACCTTCCAACGCCTTTATCTCGCATCGTTCGAAAAACATCACTTGCGGACCACCGAAATCTACTCGGGCAGCGTGACTCGAGATTTGAGATTGAGACTGAAAGAGTTTAAACAAGACTGAAAGAGGCACGCTCGGCTTGCAATGCTTTGCGCCGCCGACACCGTCCATCTCGCCGCCGGCCTGAGGCGGTTCTCCACGAAGCTGCGGCCGCTCGAGAGTGAGGACGAGATCGTCGCGCTTCTCCTCGGCATGGCCCGCTACCCAGTCGACACACCCGACCGCGCAGAGCTCATCGCTGCCGACATGCAAACAAAGCACGCGTCCACGACCATCAACGTCCTCGTCAGCAGCATCGAGAGCGAGGCGGGCATCAGCGCTCTCGTGGATCTTCTCGACCGCAAGCGCTTCCATGAGCAGGAGAAATCCACGCCGCTCCACCTGGTCCCGCAGATTGAGTTCTGCGCCGTCTGCGCTTTGCAAGGGCAGAAGGTGTGCCTTGTGGTCAGCGACGAGCCCGTCCATCCGACCGTATACTGCACGCACGGGCGCTTTGGCGGGCTCCTCTACTGCAAGCGCTGCCCAACTTGCCGCGCCAAGCACAACCTCTCATATGCCGAGGAGAAACTCGGCTGGCTCAGGGCAAGCAGGTGCCGTATGACGGCGCGATGGATCAGACTCGCAAGTACGTCCAGCTGTCGCGAGACATCATCTTTGAGGGCGAGATGCTGTGGCGCCTCGACACGCAGATGCTCCACTCGCACACCGGCTTTGAGCCGTACGCCAAGGAGTGGACGACCTTTGCCGACGAGCCGCCGCAGCTGGTCGAGCCTTTGCGGATAGCGCTGTCCCACGCCTGGCTCGCGTGGACGCTCCTCCGCTGGCGCGACGAGCTCCAACTACCCAAGGAGCCGCTGAGCTTTGCGTCGCCCACCCACCTCGACGAGACCTTGCTAGACTACACCATGCGTCGCGACCCAAAGACCGGCCGCTTCGACGCTGACTCGCTCATCGTTCGCTTCACCGACAAGTGGGGAAGGGAGCACGAGCTCGTCTGCCTCGAGCCCAAGGACTCCGGTCGACCTGCTTGTGCTACATCATGCGACACGTCGCTCTTAGTGCACAATT
>NW_005199861.1:0-33720 GCF_000372725.1 Emiliania huxleyi CCMP1516
GGCGGGCCCCCCCGGGGAGCGGGTGCCATTCCTTTGAAAAGAATTTCAACGGAGAAGGAAGTTTTCTTCTTACAGCAACCGACCCCACTGCCAAGGGGGCGGGGGGGGTGGTGCTCTCCCGCCGCTCGGGGTGTTTCGGTGCTCGAGCGCGCTCAACATTTGTGGTCGTTCAGGGCGGCTCGCACAGCGCCCGCAGACACACACACACACACACACACACACACACACACACACACACACACACACACACACACACACACACACACACACACACACACACACACACACACACACACACACACACACACACACGCAAGGGCGAGGACACGCGCAGGGGCCGCACCTCTAGCGAAGCCCACAGAGTGGGAGACTCCTATCACCGCCCTGCCACCCACGTGAGCCTTTTGGCCGCCTCTGTCAGTGTGCCCGTGGTAGTGAGAGACTGCTGGTGAGAAGCCGGAGGAAGGTCGCTAGTCGAGAGAGATCGCCAGTGGAATAGGGAGTCCACCGTGCTGCGAGCCTGTCGCTGTCCCTTGTCAGGAGCAGGAGAACTAGGAGAGCGCAACCAGTAGGAGGCCCGCGCCTGCCCCCGTGCCGCCGGGTGCAACCTGTCCTATACGAGAGAGGAATCCCTGGGACCCTGTCGTGTGGGTGAACCCTGCCCAGCCCCCCTCCGTGTCGCGATGCGCTCCCCGCTCCCGTTCCCCTGTGTCCCTGATCGTCCTTCCAAGATCCTGCTCGTGCAGGTGGGGACCCTGTCCCTCTCCCACCCCTCGTTTGGCGTGCCCGTTTTATTTATTTATTTATAGCACACAGGTTCGACACAGGTACGCTTTGAAAGAATTTTACAACCTTCCCTCGCCCAGTTCTCGAGGTTCTCGAGGTGGATATCCTTTGGCCGCGTTGGGTAGCGAGGATTGGTGTAACCCGAGCCACGGAGGCGTGCGTGTTTTCTGGCGGTGTGTGTGTGTGTGTGTGTGTGCGAACTCGTCCCCCCCGGCAGGGCTATGCAACCGTGACCAGTGTGTGCTGTCTACGCCTGATCCAGGCGTGAAATCTGCCGATGCGTGATCTGTGTGTGGGCCGCTCTGTGAGGGGTCCAGGCATTGTCCGACGGGTAGGGGGTCTGTGCCCGGGCGGTGTCCGGTGCGGAGTCTCTCTCTGATCGTGTATCGCGCGCCTTGCGGGGGCCACCCACCACAGCCAGGGCCACCCACCACGGGGTTCTCGCCATGGGGACGCCCCAGACCGCGGCGAAATTACTTTCGAACAATTTTTCATGTGCGCCGTGACCCCACAAACAATGGGTCTCACCCCCATGTGTGTATCGCGCGCCTTGCGGGGGGGGCGCGGAAAAGAGGAACCTCTTAGCGCCATCGCCACGGTGCTGCATGCAGCGCCGGGCGACGACGGCTTACCGCCTCCCGGTCCCCCTCGGCACACCTCCGCTGCTTAATGTTTGGCGACTCGAATCCGTGAAGCTTCCCCGTGCGCGGGTTACCCCGCACACGGGTCAGCCTGCCAGCCACGTATCCACGCAAGCGTGGTCCGCGCGCATGGCATACAGGCGTCCGCCAGACAGCGCAGAGGCTAGGCGACCGGGGAAGGACTAGCTCAAGGGCAACACAGCGTCACCAGCCGTTGGCGCGCAGAACGAGTCTGCGGCCCCCGGTTGGAAGCGGCGGGGATCGTCAGCGGATCGACGACTAGTTCGTGCTCGGACTGCGCGACTGCCTCGCAGTCAACCCGTCGTGCGACAGGCTGTCTAAGCACACCGGCCCGGAGCCTGGGTACCCTAGACTAGGACGCTACACTCTCCTTAGCTCCTGAGGGGCGCGTGGTTTTAACCACGTAGTATGACTACAGCCCACCACAGACACCCTCCCTCTCCACACGTGTGCACACACCCTCACCCTCTCCCCTCTCCTCGCTCTCTCTCTCCTCTCTCTCCTCTCCTTGTCTGTGCTGTCTGCCTGACTCAGGCACTAATTCTGCCGATGCGTGATTGTGTGTGGGCTGCTCCGAGGGGGCCCTGTGCGATCCGATGGGTAGGGAGTCTGTGCCCGGGCGGTGTCCGGTGCGGAGTCTCACTCTCTCTGATCCCACCTGTGGTGTTGGGTGTGAGGTCGTGGAAGCTTCGATCCCAAGGGGGGGAGCCGAGCCCACTCATAACGATTCCAGTGGCTTGACCACATTCTCCAGCAGTGAACGCCACGCGTGCAGCTGCACCGCTTGAGTGCCTCCCTGGCAACTTGGTTGCTCGAAATGATCCAGGTGTTGCACCTCGCCGCGCAATAGCACGCGGCCACGTGCGGGTCTTCACCACCGCGGTTGTTGGGCGGTGCGGTGGGCGGTGGGCGGTGGGCGGTGGGCGGTGGGCGATGGGCGGTGGGCGGTGGGCAGTGGGCGGTGGGCGGTGGGCGGGGGGCTGGAGGCGGTGGGCGGAGAGTACCCAATGCCGCGGCAATGCCCAATGCCCATCGAGAGTACCCAAGGTTGTACGTGCCTCACTTCGGCTGGCTGTGATCTGTGATCTGTGAGGGTCCGCCCGGAGGCGCATTTTGTATACCGAGGCGGTGCCCGGTGCCGAACCTGTCGGACCTTGAGACCTGACCTCGACCTCGCCTCGACCTCGCCCGGACCTTGGCCGGACCTCTCAAGGTCCTCTCAAGGTCCTGAACCTCGCCTGCGCACCGTAACCATACCCCGGCGCCGCTCCGATGGGGAGGTAAAATTTCTCGAATGCATGGCCTTCACTGGTTCGTCCTCCTCGGCTGCCTCGTGAGAGGAGGTAAAATTCTTTTTCTGTCGTGTGAATCGTAAAGAAAGAAAGAAAGAAAACAGACAACCCAAGGGAGGGATGGGAGGACGGCACGCCGCCACCACACAGGGATTTTAAGGAGAGGAGTGTGATGCGCTAGCGTCGCCCACACTAGGGTGTGAATCGTGCGTGTGCGAGAGCTTGGTCGTGAAATTCTTTTTCTCGCGATGTCTGCCCCGCCGCGCCGCCGCTCGCGCCGCGCCACCGCCGCCACCGCCGCCCCCTCGCCAGACACGCCGCCGCCCACCCGCCTCCTCGACCTCCCCTCGGAGCTCCTCCTGCGCGCCCTCTCTCGCTGCGACCCCGCCGACATCGCTCGCGTCGCGGCCGTCTCGCAGCTCTTCCACGCCTCGCTTGCGGTGGAGGCCATCCGCTTGTGGGCGCAAGAGCGCGGCTTCGAGCTGCCGGCGCTTCCAGAGGGCGAGGGCTGCGCCGTCCGGTGGCTGTGCTTCGCTGCGCTGCTGTGCGAGTCCAACCCGCCGGCGAGGGCGGCGGCAGGCGAACGGCACAGCCTCTTCATCGACGGCGAGGGGCGGCTCTCGTCGTGCGGCACGGCTGCCAGCTGGACGCCAGGGCTGCTTGGTCACGGTGAGGGCGTGACGCAGCTCAACACGCCGACGCGCCTCCCGTCGACGCTGGGTGACGAGCGCGTCGTGAGCGTGTCGGCTGGAAGCGCGCACAGCCTCGCCCTCACCGCCGACGGAGCTGTCTGGAGCTGGGGCAATGGAGCCTCTGGCAAGCTGGGCCACGGAGGCAGGCAGGACCAGCTGCTGCCCAAGGAGGTCGAGGCCTTTGCTGGTCAGCGCGTCGTCGCAGTCTCGGCTGCAGTTTACCACAACTTCGCCATCACCGCCGACGGCTCTGTCTGGAGCTGGGGCAGTGGAGGCTACGGCCAGTTGTGCCACGGCGACGAGCAGGACCATTCGCAGCCGAAGAAGGTCGAGGCCTTTGCTGACCAGCGTGTCATCGCCGTGTCGGCTGGATGCAACCACAGCCTCGCCCTCACCGCCGACGGCGCCGTCTGGAGCTGGGGCAGTGGAGGCTTAGGCAAGCTGGGCCACGGCGACTGGCAGCAGCAGCTGCTGCCCAAGAAGATCGAGGCCTTTGCTGGCCGGCGCGTCGTCGCTGTGTCGGCTGGATCCGAGCACAGCCTCGCGCTCACCGCTGACGGCGCCGTCTGGAGCTGGGGCAATGGAGGCTGGGGCGAGCTGGGCCACGGCGACCTGCAGCGCCAGCCGCTGCCCAAGAAGGTCGAGGCCTTGGCTGGCCAGCATGTCGTTGCTGTGTCGGCTGGATCGTACCACAGCCTCGCCCTCACCGCCGACGGCGCCGTCTGGAGCTGCGGCTTTGGAGGGAGCGGCCAGCTGGGCCACGGCGACGAGCAGACCCAGCCGCTGCCCAAGAAGATCGAGGCCTTTGCTGGCCTGCGCGTCGTCGCTGTGTCGGTGGCAAGCGGCCACAACCTCGCTACCACCGCCGACGGCGCCGTGTTTACCTGGGGTAGGGGCGAAAGAGGCTGCCTAGGCCACGGATGGGACCTGTCGAACCAGCTGCTGCCCAAGAAGATCGAGGCGTGGGCGCCGGAGCGGTGAAAGAGCCGGGACGGTGAGAGGACGCGCGAGGCGGCGTGACCATTTGCGTGTGCCTAGACGTCTGCACGCGCGGAGGGGGGGGGGGGGGGGGGGCGACGGCCCATGTGGCACGGGGGACACACCCTAGGACACTGTCTCCCTGTCCCCCTCGGTGGCTAGGAGCAGCCGCCGGCGGTGCGGGTCGAGTAAGCGTGTGCGAGAGCGGCGCTACCGAGTGTTTCTCTCCACAAACATGCACCCCCAGCCGAAGCACAACCGCAATCATGCACACTAAACGTCCCTGGTTCCCTGCCTCCTAGGGCCCGCGCGCAATCACCTGGCAGCCACCACCGGACGGAGCGTCACTAAGCGCTGCCACCAGGAACGGATGAGCCCAGCAGCTGCCACGGCTCTCTCGTCGGCGGCGAGACCAACCCCGGCCCGTGCACAGTCACCTGGCAGCCGTCCGGCTGCCCGATCCAGGATGTAGACACCGTGGCAGGGTGCACGCACCGTGCGCAGGGTGCACGCACCGTGCCAGGGTGCACGCACCGTGCCAGGGTGCACGCACCGTGCCAGGGTGCACGCACCGTGCCAGGGTGCACGCACCGTGCCAGGGTGCACGCACCGTGCCAGGGTGCACGCACCGTGCCAGGGTGCACGCACCGTGCCAGGGTGCACGCACCGTGCCAGGGTGCACGCACCGTGCCAGGGTGCACGCACCGTGCCAGGGTGCACGCACCGTGCCAGGGTGCACGCACCGTGCCAGGGTGCACGCACCGTGCCAGGGTGCACGCACCGTGCCAGGGTGCACGCACCGTGCCAGGGTGCACGCACCGTGCCAGGGTGCACGCACCGTGCCAGGGTGCACGCACCGTGCCAGGGTGCACGCACCGTGCCAGGGTGCACGCACCGTGCCAGGGTGCACGCACCGTGCCAGGGTGCACGCACCGTGCCAGGGTGCACGCACCGTGCCAGGGTGCACGCACCGTGCCAGGGTGCACGCACCGTGCCAGGGTGCACGCACCGTGCCAGGGTGCACAGGGTGCACGCACCGTGCCAGGGTGCACGCACCGTGCCAGGGTGCACGCACCGTGCCAGGGTGCACGCACCGTGCCAGGGTGCACGCACCGTGCCAGGGTGCACGCACCGTGCCAGGGTGCAACTCTTCGGATCGCTGGTCGAGCGACCCGGGGGATGGCGGATGCCCCGTGCGCCTGACCCAGGCGCGAGACGAACCTGCGAGGCGCGGCCGCTCATGCGGCCCGATGCGCGATGGGGAGGAGCGGGGCGGACTACGGGGATCGGCTTCTTGCACCGCCTTCCTTGCAGCGAGCCCTGCCGAGTGGGCGGACGGCACCATCCCGACGCGAACACTCCCGACGAGGAAAGCAACGCGGAGGGAAGCGACAGCAGTACCAGTGGACACGGGGCAACAGGCGGCGGCCAGGACTCGGAGAGGGAAGATGATAGCGACGCCGACTGTGGACCTGCACACCAACGGCTACAGCCCCAGCCAACCCCGTCAGCCTCCCCTCGCCCGCCACCGACCCTGAAGCCGCACCCGTCGCTAACCCTCGCCGTGCCCCCCGAGTTCGAGCGATATGGTCCGAGTACGTGCCGAGCGAGCAGGCGAGGGAGATCGGAGACGATCGGGGAGCACGATGCGTAATTGCCCTCGATGTTGACCCTCCCCCACCACCACTCTCCCCGGACGACGCCGCTCTCGCATCTGCTATGGTCTCTCTCTCGATACACAAGAACACAACACGCTCGCCGACTTGGCAACAAGGGTTGACTCAATCGCGCTAGGCGACGAACATGCCCCCGCCCCTCGGGGCGGGGGTCCCCGCCCCCCCGGGGGGCCCTTTGGGCCCCCTCCAGGGGGCGACCCCTCCGGGGAGGCCGGCTTTCCCCGTGCCGGTTCTCCCCAACCAACCCCGCCGGCAGCGCGAGCTGCCGGCCACATTGAGCGGTTTTCGTCCGCGTAGCGCACTCGTCCCAACCGGGGGCCGCAGACTCGTTCTGCGCGCCAACGGCTGGTGACGCTGTGTTGCCCTTGAGCTAGTCCTTCCCCGGTCGCCTAGCCTCTGCGCTGTCTGGCGAACGCCTGTATGCCATGCGTGCGGACCACGCTTGCGTGGATACGTGGCTGGCAGGCTGACCCGTGTGCGGGGTAACCCGCGCACGGGGAAGCTTCACGGG
The DNA here is from genome assembly GCF_000372725.1 of Emiliania huxleyi CCMP1516. NCBI lineage: Eukaryota > Haptophyta > Isochrysidales > Noelaerhabdaceae > Emiliania > Emiliania huxleyi. Next base: position 6,598 of record NW_005199861.1, read on the forward strand.
TTCGAGTCGCCAAACATTAAGCAGCGGAGGTGTGCCGAGCAGGGGGACCGGGAGGCGGTAAGCCGTCGTCGCCCGGCGCTGCATGCAGCACCGAGGCGATGGCGCTAAGAGGTTCCTCTTTTCCGCGCCCCCCCCGCAAGGCGCGCGATACACGCCCCCCCCAACCCACCCGCGCTAGGTCCAGGGCGGCGAAGGGAAACTCCCGACGAACTCTGGAACTAGCCGGGGCAGTCGGCGAGACGGGGCAACTCCGTGCACTGACGGTCGGCCGTGAGTTTTTTTTGAGAGAGACTCACTCAAACTCGGTCGGCCGTCAGAAAACACGCCTGCGTGGATCGCGTCACACCAATCCTCGCTACCCAACGCCAAAGGATATCCACCTGGAGAAAAAAGAAAGAAATAAAACGGACAACCCAAGGGAGGGACCACCCTTGGGTTGTCTGTTTTCTTTCTTTCTTTCTTACCACCTGTGTGAGTGAGTGAGTATTCACGGCGGCGACGGCGGACATGGCAGAGACGAGTGTGAGACAAAGGGCGGCGGGGATGGAGGGCGGGAGCGACGGGGATGGTGACGGTGACGGTGGCGAGGGAGAGGAAGGGGGTCCATTAACACCAGACAGCGAGAGGGGCAGGGAGGAAAGGGGGAGAGAGGAAGCCAACGGCGATGCCAGAAGCGGCAGGGGACACGATGAACAGGTAGACAACGGCCAAGGCGATGGCGAGGACGAGGAGACACGGGACGATGGCAGGCGAGACGAGGAGGACGGAGGCGAGGGAAGAGGCAGCGCCACAGTCGACGGAGGCGACAACGATGGAGAGGGGGAGGGAACGACAACGCGCACAGAGGATGAGGATATAAACTGGGACGACGCAGCGGAGGGGATAGACGAGGGAATCGAGGGACCGGAGGGCTTTCGCGACAGCGACGATGACGACGACGGCAGGGGAGGAGACGGAGGGGCGACACGCAGGAGGGGCGAAATCGCTAACGGCCCGAGCGGAGAGGGCGACGGCGGAGCACGAGGGAACAACGGAGACGCTACCGATGACGCGAACCGAGGCACGGGCGACGGCGGGGACGGGGACGGGGAGGGCGACAGCGACGTCGAGGTTGACGCAACGGTATCGAGAGCGCCACCCAAAAGGAAGCGGACAGCCATGGAGGTCACCGAATGGAGGGCGAACGGCACGATACGAAAAGGCAGGGCGAGGCGGATGGAGAAAGAAGTGCCGAGGAGGCCATGGTGGAGGGGAGGGACGGGAGGACAAAAGAAGGGCGAGGAGGACGAGCGGCCCGCACAGGCCGCGAGCAGACAGCGCCTGCTGGCCACTTCGAGACATTCGCCAAGACCCAAGAACGCTAGCTACATGGGAGGGCTTCGTGAAGGATGGATTGAAAAACATTCAAACAAAGAAGAGGCGACGGGAGGAACCGGCAGAGGATGCAGTGACGTGACACATACACACACACACACACACACACACACACACACACACACACACACACACACACACACACACACACACACACACACACACCGCTCACCCACGCGCACCGGGCCTTGCACTTTGAATGCCGTGGGGCTCCTGTCGTTAGACGTGGAGACGCGAGGGTTGCCTCCCCTTGCCCCACCACCTCGTGTGTGTGGAGAAGTTTACCTTACCTTACCTTACCTTACCTTGATACGAAACCACGACGACACACACCAGTCGACTCGCATCGGTTGCCTCCATGAACGGCGGAGCTATTCTCGCGCCCACACCACACCTGGCTCCAACGTGGACACGCCCATAGGCATAGCTGGGGACACTACTAGGTCACGCATGGCATCAGAAGTTTTGTCTCTGGGCCCCGAAAGGCATCTCTAGCAGTGTCGTTACACATGCCCCCTCCCCTCCTGGGCGCATGCGCCTCACGTCTCGCCAGACCACCTGGAGAACCTCGATCGTCATCTACGGACCACCTGGAGAACCTCGAGGCGGCGGTGATTTCTTTTTCGTTAGCATGAGAGCCTCCGCGGCGGACAGGGTGGTGCCCAGCGGCGGCGCCAACGGCGGGAGCTCATCGCTGTGGCCGCACCCGCGGTCGGTGCGCGAGTACGCGTCGCATCGCAAGAAGGTGCACACCGTCGCCTGGAACTGCAGCGGCACAAAGCTCGCCTCTGGCTCTGTCGACACGAGCGTGCGAGTGTGGACGATCGACGAGGGCGGCCGCGCGTCGGACGTGGAGCTCAAGGGGCACTCGGACTCGGTGGACCAGCTGCGCTGGGACCCGAAGAACGAGCACCTCCTCGGCACCGCGTCGGGCGACAAGACCGTCCGGATATGGGACGCGCGCACCTCAAAGTGCGTGCACGCAATCGAGACGCGGGGCGAGAACATCAACATCCGGTGGTCGCCGGACGGGCAGCACCTCGCGGTGGGCGACAAGGAGGACAACATCTCGATCATCGAGACGCGCAAGTGCAAGGCGCTGCGCACGATGAAGTTTCCGCACGAGGCGGAGTCGAGAGCCGCCGGGGAAGGGAAGGGGGAGCGGCGCCCTGACTGAGCCGTCTCGGAGCCGCAGGTGAACGAGATGGCGTGGGACCCGAGCGGGCGCCTCTTCTTCCTCACCACCGGGGCTGGCAATGTCGACGTCTTCTCCTTTGTTGACCTACTCAAGCCGCCGCCGGCGCCGCCCAAAGCCTGGCGACGGCTCCGCCGCTCTGTGTCTCTTCACACCGCACCCGCTGTGAACAGGCGCCGCCAAAGCCTGGCGACGGCTCCGCCGCGCCCGCGCCCGCCGCCACCCTCACCGGCGCCGCGTTTACCGGCTGCCGCTTCCTGCCAGCAGCAGGGGGTGTGACGCCGCCTCTCGTCTCGTGCGTCAGGCCACACTGCAAACTGCTACTGCCTCGAGTTCTCGCCGTCGGGGGAGCGGTTCGCGGTGGGCGGCGCGGACGCGCTCGTCTCGCTCTGGGACGTCAAGGCGCGGCAGAGACACTTCCTAGACACTTCCTAGACACTTCCTGGCACGTCAAGGCGCGGCCGCGCCGCAGACGCAGGCGTGGCGTAGGCGGCGTGGCTTCACGGCTCTTCACACGCTGCGGCTGTGAACAGGAGCTCGCGTGCGTCGCCACCTTTGCGAGGCGCGAGCAGTGCCCGCACTAACCCTAACCCTAACCTCAACCCTAGCCCTTACCCTAACCCTCACCCTAACCCTTGCGAGGCGAGAGCAGGGCCCGTACGCACCACGCGTGGCGGCCAGCGCCTCTCCACCCCTCTGCGCCTGTGAGCAGGCTCGAGTGGCCCGTCCGCACCCTCTCCTTCTCGCACGACTCCAGCTACATCGCCGCGGGCACCGCACGCCCCGCCGCAGCAGCTTCGCACGCCGTGAAGGCGACCTCTCTTCACAGCGCGAGGTGTGGACAGGGTCCGAGGACCCGCTCATCGACGTGGCGCACGTCGCGACCGGCAAGCAGGCGCTGCCGCCCTGCCCCGCCAACGGCGTCTCACGCGGCACGTCGCTGACACGCCCGCGCCGCGCCCGCAAGGCGCTCGCGGTGCCCGTCAAGGCTCCGTCCAACTCGATCGCCTTCCACCCGAAGAGGATGCTGCTCGCCTTTGCGGGCGACGACAAGGACAAGATGGGCCGCGACGAGGGCTCCCTCCGCATCCTCGGCTTCCCCTCGTGAGCAGACGCCGCAAAGTATAAACTCGCGCATGTTGCATGCCCCCGCGCACGCACGACTCCGCAGGAGAAACCCCTCCCGCCCGTGCGTGCACAGCGCCCTCAGCGCAGCCTCCTCCTGTCTACAAAAAAAGCCGTAAGGTAAGGTAAGGTAAGGTAAACTTCTCCACGCACACGAGGTGGGCAAGGGGGGGCAACCCTCGCGTCTCCACGTCTGACGACAGGAGCCCCACGGCATTCACGTTCAAAATTTCAAAAAGTGCACCAAGGCCCCCAGTCGTGCCGTTTGGCGATTCCGCGGCTTACTGGGCCCCTGAGCCGCTCCCCGTGTGCTTGTGGCCCAGGCATGGTTTAGATAGTGAACGGGTCGGAACCGGCCAAACACAGGCTACATCCCACACACGCGCCCGCCATGGCTCTTGGAGAGCATGCGCGAGCGTGACGCGCTGCAAGCCGCGAGAGTGGCAGCCGCACGCGTAGCGAAGGCAGTGGTCGTTCCAACGCGTGTGCTCGCAATCTACGCCGCGGCCCCCGCCTGCGGCATTGCTATTTGCGCAGCTCGGCGACGCAAGTCCATCAGCAGGGCATCCAATGCGAGCGCACATTGTGCGTACGCCGCGGGCAGGTGGCAGAGCACGGCCGCACACCGGCTGTGGCGGCTCGTATGCCACCGGCAGTGCTGCTAGTCATTAACCTGCGTATTGGAACCGCAGCAGGCTGCTGCAGCAGCAGCAGCAGCAGCCTGCTGCTGCCTCATTCAGTCAAGCCAGCGGCGCAGCGAGGCGTGCAGAATTCGCGCGGTTTGGTACCTCCTGAGGGAGAGGCTGGGAGCGCGTTCAGACCCGGTGACCGGAGTTGGATGGTTCGATGGAGCTCGCGCGAGCTCCATCGAACCATCCATGGCCGGACGGTGGAGCGCGTGATGTGGTGAGCGGAGAGATGTGTACCGCAAGACCAAAAAAACACGGATGTGACACTCTCCAAGACCAAGTGCTGACGATTGTCACATGTGCATGCACATTAGGGTTGTCAAACGGAACAGTGTTGCTAGTGTTAACAGTAACAACAGAACAACAGTGGAGCCGCGGGACCACCTCGGCTACTCTAACGACTACCGGCCCGACGTCTCGGTGGCGGGCGCCGGCCGCTCGCGCTCGCGCCTCGTCGGCGACGTCAAGTTCAAGGACTCGCTCTCCTCCAACCCGGAGGACGTCGGCCAGCGAGGCGCTTTCGTCGGCCTCGGCAACACCGAGCCCGGCACGAGCGCGGACGTCTTCGGCCTCGAGCAGCGCGGCGCTGTCGGGGATGGCGACTTCAGGCCGAGCGACGGCGGCGGCTATGTGGCGTACAAGAAGGCGGACTACGCGCACGCCCTCTCGCGCTCGGACACCGACGTGCAGATGTACCTGTTCGAAACCTTCGGCGGGTGTGGTGCAACGCGGTCAAGCGGCTGTTCTACCAGATGAAGGACAAGGTGCGCAACAAGCTCTCGAAGCGACAGCACGAGGACGAGGCGAGCTGGTCGACGCGGTCGTGGCTGTCGCTGCAGGCCCAGCGCTGTCAGTCGCGCTGCAGCTCTCGCGGCGGCGGAAGAGATTGCGACCGAGCTCATGCGAGATCGCACGTCCGGTTGGCCGTTACTTTTGTGGGTCGTGGTTCTCCCGTGTGTTCTAAACATGTACATGTACATGTAAGAGGATGCGTAGTCCGGTGCACGCACCGAGCTACTGCCACATGTTTTTTTCAGATCCCCCAGAGCGCCCACCCAGACCGCGCCAAACGCGCGTGGAGACCAGTACGCGGCAGAGAGAGACAGAGTCACGGGGCGAGGGGCCCGCCGCAGGGTGGACGAGGCGGGCCGCAGCTAGACTATAGCACAGGGCAGACTCACGGCGCCGTGGACAGGAGGGGCCGCCCCCCTCCCCCGAGCAGCGGGGTGCACGACAACAGGGAAGCGGGAGCATCTGGCTCTCGACCTGCCCTAGGCGAACATGTGTGGGAATCGCTTCGAGACGGAGAGCATCTCTCCGTACATGCCCATGTCTGCGAGGGGTGGGGGGTTGGGGGGGTGGGGAGGTGCTCCGCTTGTGAGGCTGCTGACGGCAGTGTGGCAGCGGGAGGGAGGGTGGGGAAGGGGAGGGAGGGTGGGAGAGGACGGGGGAGGAGGGAGAGGGGGGGGGGGGGGGGGAGGCTGCGGCGCGCCGAAGTTTGTGCCCAGGTTGACGACTTGCGCCGCCTGCAGCGTTGCGTCCCCCTGGCAGAGGGAGACGGCGGCGTGAGAGAGGGGAGCGAGGGGTGGCCGGGGGCGAACGGGGCGGCGGGGAGGACGAGGCGCGCAGTGCGACGCGAGCGAAGGGGTGGGAGGTTGCGGCTGCGCGACGGCGGGAGGGCGAGAGCGGGGCGAGGGGCAGCTGCGGCGTCAGGCGCGGGCGGGCTGTCGTCCGCTCGCGCGCGCGGCGTGGCGGCGGAGGGCGGTGCGCGGAGAGGCGGCGGGAGGGCGGCGCCTGCAGCGTGCCAATGACCTCGAAGTGCCCGCTCCCGACGAGGCTCGCGTCGAACTCTGCCGCGAGGCTCGCGTCGTTGAAAACCACCGCCGCCGGCGCGCCGCCGCCCGACATCTCGAGCTGGGCGCGGTCGCCCTCAACGCTGAGCAGCTTGCCCGTCACGCGCACCATGCGGCCGCTGTGCTGGCCAGAGTGGTAGTCGGTGGCGTCGACTCTGGGCGTGGGCGGCATAACGTTGGTTGGAGCGCGGCGCGGTTGTTGGTGCCTCCCGCCAAAGAAACAGGGAAAACAATTCGCCGCGTCCTGATGTGGAGCGGGAGGGGGGAGAAGCGGGGCCGTCGGCGAATCCGGGCCCTGCCCCCCCCCCCTCCCGAGGGGAGACGAGAGCTAGGCCCCTCCCCACGAGCGGGGTGGACGGCCGGCGCGTGGAACCACGGCTGGAACGGCCGCAGGGGCAGGGGGCATCCCCTGGGGCCCCACCCCAGGAGTTGTGGCGACCGGCACCGCCATCAGGCCCGCCCTCACCACCACCGCCTCCGCCCCCGCCGCTGGAGCGACCGCTGGGTCGAGGAGCCGCCCCTGGGGGTCCACACCAGGCGGTGCGGCCGCCAGTGCCGCCATCGTTCCCGCCGCCTTAAAAATTTGTGGAAACTACGTGAAATTCCGAGCAATCAGCTTTGGACGTTCCCGGTTGGTTGACGGACCGCCAAATGGAAGGCAACCAAGGCGGCCCAAGGGCGATGGCCTCGACCTTCAGCTCATCCTCGTCCGACGGCGACAGCCGCACTGCCCCACTCGACGGCCTCCGCGTCGTCGAGATCGGCTCCTTCCTCGCCTGCCCGCTCACCGCGCGGCACCTCCTCGACCTCGGCGCGTCAGTCACGGCCGTGGTGCGACCAGAGTCCGCTCGGGGGCAGCGCGCTGAGCTGGCGTGGCGGCCAGAGACGACGAGGGCACTGAGGAGTGGCAAGGACGTCGTGACCCTCGACCTCAAGTCGCCGGCCGGGCAGGAGGCGCTCGACGAGCTCTTCGTTGCGGCCGACGCTGTCGTCGTCGGCTTCGCTCCAGCGGTGTGCCGCCGGCTCCGCCTGACGGCCGAGCGGGTACATGAGGTCAACCCTCGCGCCGTGCTTGCTCACCTGCCCGGCTTTGCGACGGGCGACGCGGAGCGGAGCAAGATTGAGGCGTGGGAGGCGTCCATCCTCGCAGAGGCCGGCGTCTTCCGAGACATGGGCATCAACCGCCAGCTCGCTGGCAAGCTCGCCTCGTACTCGCCTCTGCCTCTCGCATCGTCGTACGCCTCCATCTTTGCCGCCCTCGGGGTCGTTTCTGCTCTGCGCAAGCGCACGACTCTGCCGCCCGGCGCGGCGCCGCGGCTCTCTCTGGAGGTGCCGCTCGAGATGAGGCTGGCCGAGATCCCGGCTGCACCTCGGCCACACCTCCGTCTCACCTCGCGGCTGCCGCCCTCCCTCCCAGGTGCCCCTCGCCTCCGCGCTGTGCGACGCGCTGGTGCACAACTCGCTGCAGCACGAGGTGCCCGAGGAGTACCGCTCGCGCAGGCAGCGCGCCCTCGACAAGCAGCGGGCCGGCGAGCCGCTCGACTACTTTGAGACGCTCGAGCTGACGGACCCCTTCTTCTCGCACTACACCACCGCGGACGCGCGCCCCTTCTACCTCGTCGCGCCCTGCCACCTCCGCCACCAGAGGCGCGCGATCGCCGTGCTCGGGATCGAGGAGCAGGTCGCCGCCCTCGGCGTCCCGCTCGCCGCCACGTACGCCGCGTCGGCGGTGGGCGCGAACGCGCCGCGGCACGGGTTCGGTGCCGGCCAGATCGGGGACGACTGGGCGCCGAAGCTGCGCAAGCTGATGCGGCGCGCCTTCCTCACTCGCACCGCCTACGAGTGGGAGGCCGCCCGCTGGCGCCGCGGGCGTCGAGCGCTGGGCGGCCCTTCCCTGAGCCTCGGCCGGGTCCTCCCCTAGGCCGCCTTTGGCGCGGCTGGCGTGCCCGGCTCGGCGCACCGCACCACCGCAGAGTGGCTCACCTGCCCGCACGCGCGCGCCGCCGGCCTCGTCCGCGAAGACGAGAGCGGCGCCGTCTCGCCCGCGGCGATGACGTGGGTGGTGCAGCAGGAGCTGCCGCCGCCGCTGCCCTCGCCGTCGCTGCCCAGCCCTTGCAGGTCGCCAGAGGGCCGGCCGTCGTCGGCGGACGCGGCGCCGCACTTCGGCGGAGGGGCGGGCGGGGCGGGGCGGCCGGCGGCGGTGCGTCCGGCCGCCGGGTGGGCGACCCGCGCCGAGGCGGCGCCCGCCGCGCCGCCCCCGCCTCCGTCGCCGGCGGCAGCGTGGGAGGGCGGCCGGTCCGGCGGGGGCTGGATGGAGGGTGTCGAAGTGCTCGACCTCTGCAACGTGATTGCCGGCCCGACCATCGGCACGATGCTCGGACATGTCCCGGACATGTCCCGGACATGTCCTCCAGGTGATTGCTGGCCCAACCATCGGCACGATGCTCGCGCGTTTCGGCGCAAAGGTGACCAAGGTGGACTCGCCGCGCCCAACCTACTCGCCGGAGATCACCGTCCTGTACGGCCTGGCGGCCAACGCCGGCAAGCGCTCCGTGCTGCTCGACGTGTCGCCCGCCGAGGCCGCGGGGCGGGCCGCCTTTGAGGCCCTCGCCGCGCGCGACCGCTCCGGCGCTCTCTCCAGCGGCGTCGCTGCACAGTGCTTGGCCGTGAGTAGGCCCTCGTGGCGCGCGTGGACGTCGTCGTGTACAACGGCACCTCGGACGCGCTGGAGCGGCTCGGCATCACGCCTGCCGAGCTCCACCGGATGAACCCGAACGTCGTCCTCTCGCGCTTCGACGCGTACGGCGGCCCGAACGAGGGCAAGGGCGAGCGCGCGGACCACATCTCGTACGACGACAACCTGCAGGCGGCCCTCGGCATCATGGAGCGCTTCGGCGGCGGGCTCGGCCGCGTGGAGGAGCGACGCGCACGCCGTCGGCACCCGCAACGCGCACGACCGCGTCCGTGACATGTCCACGGCCCGCCCCGCAGGAGCACGCGCACGTCGGCACGATCGACGTCGCGGCGGGCGTCGCCGGCGCGCTCGCGACGGCCGCGACGCTGCTCTTGCGAGAGCGGCGCGCGACGGGCGAGCTGCCGCCGGCGCCGCCCCGCTCCCTCCTCATCGCGCGCGCCTCGCTCGCGTCGGTCGGCCAGATGGTGCAGTTCCCGTTCTGCTGCGGCCCGCCGGCCGCCCTCGCGGCGGAGGGGGACCGCTCGGTGGACACGCCGCTCAACCGAGGCCCCGAATGCCGTGGAGAGCACTCGCTGCTCCACTGCTACTCCACGGCCGACGGGTCGTGGCTGCTTCTCGTCGCCTCCCTCCTCCCGCCTTTGAGGATGGGCGAGGCCGAGCTCAAGACGGTGCCGCGCCACCTCTCGCTCGCCTCCTAGCCCTAGCCCTGAGCCCTGAGCCCTGAGCCCCGAGCCCCACCCCCATCCCTACCCCTCAGGTGCTGCGCCACCTCTCGCTCGCCGACGGGCGGCTGCACGCGGCGCTGCGGCCCGCACTCGAGCGCGGCGTCGGCGGCGTGAGCGACGCGGCGCTCGAGGCCGCGGTTGGCGGCGCGCTGCGCGCGGGCCCCTCCGCGTCGTGGTGGGCCGAGCGGCTCGGCGCGGTCGGTGTGAGCGCGGTGCCGCTCGCGTCCTTCGACGTGCTCCGCGAGAGCAACATCCTGGCGGCGGAGGACTGCACCGTCGACCTCGGCGGCTCCACCTTTCAGTTCCTGCGCCACGGGTCGCACCCGCTCGGCTCGCCGCTCGTCATGTTTGCGCCGTGCTCCGTCCGGACGCCCGGCGGGCGCGGCCTCGCCGTACCGCTCGAGGACGCGCCGCGCTACGGCGAGACCGCGCGCTCGCGGTGCGGCGGCGACTTGTGGGCAGCGTCCCTTCACACCTGCCGGCTGCGAGCAGGCGAGCACACGCTCGAGGTGCTCGGCGAGCTCGGCGTCGACCCGACCCTCCTCCTCTCGCGCCACGCCGCGGCCACCGGCTGGTGCGACGACTACCTGCCCGGCAAGGCGTCGCAGACGCTGCCCGACATCCCCCGGCCGGCGCTGAAGACGTGCCCCGTGTGCCTCGACCCGATCAAGCGGCACGTCGGGCTGGCGTGCTCCCACTGGCTCTGCCACGACTGCGCGGTGCGCTGCTCCAACGCGGGGCTCGCCTCGTGCCCCGTCTGCCGCCACCCGCAGCTGCTCGACCCCGTCCGCCTCGCTCGCCGCTCGGTGGAGTGGCGCGCCGCCTACGGCTCGTGGCGGCAGGGCGGCGTGCGCGGCTCCAAGGGCGAGGCCTCCTCGATCAGCAGCGCCGCGCAGGCGCCGGCGCGCTCCCTCGTCACCTCGGCGGCGGGGGACCTCGCCAAGGGCTCCTTCCGCAAGTGGAGCGGCGCCAGCCTCGCGCACAGCTCGCCGATCCGCGCGATGAAGTCGTGCGCCGCCGGGCTGAGTCTCGCGGAGGTGCGCGAGCAGGAGCTGCTGCGCCGGCGCGACTCGGACGCCTCCTCGGCCCGCTCCTCCGCCCGCCTCTCGGCCGGCTCGGGCCGCTCGCCCGGAGCCCCTCGCCCCGCCCACGAGCTGCGCGACTCGCTGGGCAGCGAGGCGCCCGGCCGGCCGGCGATCGCGCTCCTGTAGCCTCGGTCGTGGGCGACTGACCCCCGGCGTATCGCTTCTCAGGTGCCTACCCGGCCGGCGTCGCGCTCCTAGGAGCAGCGCCGCCCCGCAGAGAGGCCTCGCCCGGGTGCCTCTCGCTGCGCCAGGCCTCGCCCATCGGCGCCTGCCGGTGGCCGCTCCGGGCGCCACCACCTCTGCCGGTCTCCTCCTATCCTCTGAGTGCGATCGGATGGAGAGGCGAGGCCGGTGGTTAAAAGATGAACATGTGTGCAATAGACTTGTGGTGCTGTGCAGTGCGTGTGCAGTGCGCGTGGTGGGAGAGGGTGGGAAGGGCCCACTGCGGAAAGTGTCTAGTGCGCGGCGGCTCGCGGCGGCCATGCGTCCTCTAGAGTGCGATCGGATGCCGACGTCGGAGCAGGGGCCCCTGTCAGAAGTGATTCAGGTGTGAGTTGGAGGGAGGTGCGCGTACTCTACAGTGTGTGCAGTGCAGGGGAGACATGTGGCTGGGTGGGGAGACGAGAAGAGTGTCGCCGATTAAGAAGACGCTCTAGCCTGCCTCTCACTGGGGGAGTCCTCTTGTGTGGAGAAATTTACCTTACCTTACCTTAGAGTCCCTCTTGTGTTGACTGAGAAGCCGTGTGCACAGTGCGGTAACACAAGAAAAGAGAACACTTGTGTGCACCGCTCACTTTCGAGGGCAATCTGTGTGAATGGAGAGCTAAACGCAGCTGAGGATCCTCCACGTCGGCGCGCTGCCCTCGTCCGTTCCGTACCTCCAGCAGTGAGAAAATAATTTATACAGCAAACCTCCCTCGCACGACTGGGCACGGGAAGCAGAGAGAAATGAAAGCCGTCCAAGTGCTCCGTCCGGCCCCCAAGTCCGGCTCACGCGCCCCGACTGACCGATCTACCGCACTGGCCACTTCCGCCCCCTCGCTCTGCCCTCGCTCCCAACCCATCCACCTCGCCTCGGGCCGCGCCGCGCGATCTCGGGCGATCTCGCGCGATCTCGGGCGATCTCGGGGCCGCGCCGCGCTATCTCGGGCGATCTCGGAGCGTCGCTCGCGCGGCGGCACACCTGCTCAAAAAAGGAAGGGCCCGGTTGGAGCCACGGGGCTCACGTGCTCGCTCGGTTCTCGCCGCCTCGCTCTGCGCCACTTTTGTTTGAGGCGTTGGCGCGCGGGGCGGCGCCCCGCGCGGCGCGTTCATCGCCCTCCACGCCGACCCCTGCGCGCAAGGCCCCTGTTTATTTTTTTCTGGTGCCCATTCCGGTATGCCTCTCCTCGTCGGCCTCCTTCGCTTCGCCGCCCTCACTCTCCCTCCGCCCACTCTCACTGCACGCCGCTGCTCTCCTCCGCGCCGCTGCTCGCCACCATCGATGGCCGACGCGGAGGCGGCTAGGGCGGAGCGTCTCCGCGCGCTCGGCTTCGACTACCAATCGGAGCTCTCGCGCGTCACGAGCGTGAAGCAGCCCGTCAAGCAGCCCCCGCCTCCAGAGTGGCTCGCCGAGGCCGACGCCGCCCGCCGGTACGAGCTCTGGCTCGAGGAGGGAGGCGCTCGCTGCGACGCGGTCAACGTGGTTCCCGCCGGCGACGCGGAACGCTTCGCGCTCGTCACTTCCCGCGCCGTCGCGGAGGGGAGCACGTTATTCGAGGTGCCGGCGAGCATGCTTCTCACTGCGGACGTGGCACTTCGCGACAGGACCCGTCGGCCGTGACCTCTCCCTCGCTACGGCTGTGAATGAGTGACTGACGGCTGGTTGCTACGGCAGGACGATCGGCCGGGACCTGTCTCGCATCGAGCAGCAGCAGCGGCAGCGGGGTGGCGCGTCGGCGGCGGACCGGACGGGCTTCGAGACGTTCGCTCTCGCCGCAGTGCTCGCGGCGGAGCGCGTGCAGCGCGGCGCCGTGCGAGGGAGGCTGCGGCGGCAGGCGTGCTGTGGGCGTGTCCCTCACACACCTTGACATGACCCTGACACGTCCCTGACACGTCCCTGGCTGCGGCGGCAGGCGTGCGGTGGGCGTGTCTCTCACATGATGTGGCATTACCCCGTTGAACACGTCCCTGACACGTCCCTGGCTGCGGCGGCAGGATGGCGGCGTGCTCGGCGGCGGGAAGGCCTCCTCCTGCGGCGAGGAGGGCGAGCTGTGAAGGGCGCCTCTTCAGCTGTGGGGTGGCGGCGGTGAGCAGGTGACTCCCCGGTGGGAGGTCTATTAGTTATTCACTTTGGACTACCAATGATTCACTACTAATTACAGGTGCTTCCCCAGTGGGAGGTCAAGGACGAGCTCGGCGAGAAGGCGGGAGATGCAGCCGAGATGCAGCCGAGATGCAGCCGAGATGCAGCCGAGAGATGCAGCCGAGAGATGCAGCCGAGAGATGCAGCCGAGAGATGCAGCCGAGGGGCAGCCGAGGGGCAGCCGAGAGGCAGCCGACGATATCATCTGTAGGCGGGCGGGCGGCGCTGGAGCCCGCTCGTCGCTTCGCTGCAGTGGCCTGCCGAGGAGGAGAGCTGGGCAGTCGCGCGCTGTAGCTCGGCGGTAGCCCGGCGGTAGCTCGGCGGTCTCTCTGCCGTATCTCTGCATCTCGGCTGTACCTTGTCGAGAGCCCGGTAGTTGCACCGCAAGGGCGCACGTCCACGACACGTCCACGACACGTCCACGACACGTCCACGACACGTCCACGACACGTCCACGACACGTCCACGACACGTCCACGACACGTCGCCCCTCAGGAGTGCCTGATCGAGGAGGGGCGGGCGGAGGCTGTCACCGCCGGCGCCTCCCTCGCCGCCCTGCGGGAAGGGCGCGGTGACTGCTCTTAGCGAGTCGAATGCTGCCCTCAGGCGCCGCACTCATCGCGCAGCTGGTAGAGCCGGTGGCGCGCAGCGCGTGGATGCGGACCACGCAGCGCAGCGGCGTGGCGCAGGCGAGGAGGAGGAGAGGCGAGGCCCGTGCCGGCGACGTGTGCAGGACATGTCCACGACACGGCCCCTGTCAGGCGACCAGCGAGGAGGATTGCGGCTGCACGGCCGTCCAGGCCCGCTCGCTGCGGGAAGGCGCCTCCAACCCGTCGACTGACTCCTCGACGGGTGCTTTGCAGGCTCTGCTGCTGGCGATGGAGGCGCAGTTCGGCCCTCCCCCCTCTCTCGACAGCGCGTCGGGGGAGCGGCGGTGGGGAGGAAGAGGCGGAGGAGGCGTCGCCCTCTGCCCTCTCGCCAACCTCGCGGCGCCTCTCTCCCAGAGGACGCCTCCTCGACACGTCCCGTGGACACGTCAACGACGCGTCCACGGCGCGTCCAGCAGGTGCTGCCGCGCGAAGACGCCGCCGCCGCCGCCGCAGCTGGGGCAGTGAACGCGCGGCTGGGCCGTCCCCCGGACTCGTCCGGCAGCGACGGCGCTCTGCGGCGCGTCGCCACACGCCGTTTGCCACCCGGCCCAACCAGCTCATTGATGGCGATGCGCTCCTCATCGACTCCTGTCCACCGCTATCGACTAGGTGCGTCGCGACTCGCGATTTGCCAGCCGGCGCCCTCGTGATCGCTGCCGACTACCGGGAGGAGGTGGAGGAGGCGGAGGCGCGAGCGGGGGAGGAGGAAGAATCGCGTCGGTTTGGCGACGCGTCGGAACGCGTCCATGGCATGCCCGAGGCTTGGTTATAGGAGAGGCCTCCCGCGGCAGGCGACTATTAATTGTTAATCATTAATTATCAGTTATTAACTATTAATTATAGGAGCGGCCTCCCGCGGCAGGCGACCGGGTGACGGTCGTGTCTGGCGCGCTGAGCGGGCGGGCGGGCGTGGTGGCGCGGGTGCGGGAGGAGGACGCTGCGGCGGTGGTTCGCTTCGACGGGTCGCGCACCGCTCGTGCTGTCGCTACAGGGAGCTTTCTGGTGGAACCTTCTTGGAACCTTCTTGTAGGTCGGACAAGCTCGTGGTTCTGGCGCCGAGCAAGCTCCGCGTGCAGGGCGCGAGGCCGCGCCGCAGCCAGCTGATGTAGGCAGAGGCGTTTGGTCCTCGCTTTGTCGTGTGACTGTCGAAACAGTCTGTGCGTGTCCACAGACACAACCTACGCGACCCCGGGACCCCCGGGCACCACGGCGCCCCTCGGCCCTGCACATTGTGAATCTATGAGGTAAGGTAAGGGGTAAGGTAAATTTCTCCACA
Organism: Emiliania huxleyi CCMP1516; assembly: GCF_000372725.1. Classification (NCBI taxonomy): domain Eukaryota; phylum Haptophyta; order Isochrysidales; family Noelaerhabdaceae; genus Emiliania; species Emiliania huxleyi. The sequence continues at coordinate 21,609 of NW_005199861.1, forward strand.
CACACAAAGTGGTGGGGCAAAAGGGGGGTGACCCTCGCATCTCCACACCCGGACACGGGCAGGAGCCCCCCGCACGGCATTCAAAGTGCAAGCACTGGCCCGGTGCACGTGGGTGAGCAGCCTGCCCCTCCCTCCCGACAAACCAACTCCCGCACACACACAATCGCACTCTGGCCATCGAATGACCCCGAATGACTCACTGTGTGTGCTAAGACAGAATCTCCGCAGACATCCAAAACAATGTTCCAAAACGGGCCGCTACCTGACGGGGCAAACTCTGCAGTCTCTGAATGATATCACGGCTGTGGAACAGAAGTTCTTTGGCTACCAGCCGTGGGAGGAGTAAGCGCCCAGGCAAGGCTAGTGCAATGAACGATCTGGGCAAGACATTGTTCTACCGGTACGTCTGCAAGTGCCGCGTCAATGGTAGGCTATCACGCACGTTTGGCTCGAGAAGTTTGGCTCGGGTATTGCAATATTGTGCTCATCGACAGCTAGGATCGCGCCCCTCCTCTCCGCGGCACTCCAGAGGGAAGAAAATAGGCGTCCGTGTGTGAGTTTGACCGCTCTCTTTTTTGACCCTTTTTATCCGCGGTACCGCGCTTGTTCACAAATCTCCAATCAAAATCGCGACACCTCTCTCTCTGAACAGAAGCTCTTCGATCATGCGAGCTCAATCGACTGGTCTTCAACGCACGCGACTCTCTGCAGAGACGTTGGGTCAGACCGCCCCAGCCGTGACTCTCGAGGTGTCGAGGTTGGATGGATATTCTCTGGCCCCCTTCGTTCATCGTACATCGATCGATTGCCCGGTGGCTGTGTGCCGCACCGAATATTCGATTGCGATCTTGTTGACACCCGCGTAGGGTCGCGATCGCCTCGCCGTCGCGTCAGCGCTGGGCACGTCTGTCGCGCGGAAGCGTTTCTTTTTTTCAAATTAACCACGCCGCAAGGCGCGCGATACACGATCAGAGAGAGTCTTACAACAAAACTCCCTCGCACAACACTGGGCACGGGACTGGCGCGCACTGGCACTAACACAGGTACACCACGGGAGCCGCCTAAGCGATCAGAGAGAGACTCCGCACCGGACACCGCCCGGGCACAGACCCCCTACCCGTCGGACAATGCCTGGACCCCTCACAGAGCGGCCCACACACAGATCACGCATCGGCAGATTTCACGCCTGGATCAGGCGTAGACAGCACACACTGGTCACGGTTGCATAGCCCTGCCGGGGGGGACGAGTTCGCACACACACACACACACCACACACGCCAGAAAACACGCACGCCTCCGTGGCTCGGGTTACACCAATCCTCGCTACCCAACGCGGCCAAAGGATATCCACCTCGAGAACCTCGAGAACACACCGGGCGAGGGAGCTCGCGGTTGTAAAATTCTTTCCACGACTGCACCGCTCCCGGCGGCCCGCTCACTGCGCTTCCGCCGGCCGCTGTCCATGACAGACGACTCATCCGACGCACGCTTCGAGCGGGCGCTGAGCGCCCGATCGGAGCTCGCGCCGGACGAGGCTGTCGCGCTCGCCCGCCTCTCTCTCGAGGAGCTCTCGATCGACAGGGCGCTCGAGCGGTGCTCGCAGCTCATCTGCGGCCGACCGGCGCCGCCAAAGACTGCGGCTCCGTCCTCGGTGTGTGGACTGGTTTGGAAGACGGGCGACATCGTCTACCACTGCCGAACCTGCGGCATGGACCCGTCCTGCGCCATCTGCCACGACTGCTTCCTCAACTCGGACCACACGGGCCACGACTTTTGGATGTTCTCGTCGGGCGGAGGCTGCTGCGACTGCGGAGACGTCGAGGCGTGGAAGCCCTCCGGCTTCTGCACACGACACGGCCAGGCGGGCGGCGGCTGCGGCGGCTGCGGCGCCTCCTCCGACCGCGCAGCAGACCGCGCGCTGCCCGGCTCTGCGGAGATGGCGGCGGCAGACGCTGCGATGCGGTGGCTGCTCGGAGTCTTCACCGTGGGAGGCGGAGGGCCAGAGGAGCGCGGCGGAGGGTCGGCGGAGCAGCAAGTTGCCGCCGCGCGCTGGCCAGCCTCGCTCTTGCGCCTGCTCCCCCCTCCCCCCTCGCCCTGTCACCCTGGGCCCTCGTCCTCGCCCCAGGCTGACCTCGCTCTGCGCGTGCTCCGCGTCTCTGCGGCGGTGCTCCTGTAGCCGAGATCTCGTCGAGACTGGCCGAGAGTAGTCGAGGCCGTCTGCTCGGCGGCGCTGCTCCGAGGAGACGAGAGTGGCCGGGAGTAGCCGAGGTTGAACAAGCGTGATATGAGATCTTCCTCTCCCGCTTCAGCTGCTGTGAGCAGCGCGAACCCATCGCCCACTCAGCCGCGCTGTGGACGTAGGCTGGGAGGGGGCATCCTCTCCTCGCCCGCCTCCGCGCCGCCGCCGGCAGACGTCGAGATGGGCGAGGCGGGCGAGCCCGTCGGGCAGGGCGGCGGACGTGTCCTGGACGCGTCCAGCGGCGGGCCGGTGGGGGTAGGGGCAGCGGCGATGGCGGTGGGAGGAGGCTGCGATGGCGGTGGCAGTGGCGGAGGCGGCGGTGGCAGCAGCGGAGGAGGCGGCGGCGGTGGCAGCAGCGGCGATGGCGGCGCCACTCTGCTGGACACGCTGCTGCGGGCGGAGAGCCACATGGGCGGCGGTGCGAGGGAGGAGCTGCACAACCTGTGCTTCGAGCTGGCGCGCGGGAGGTGCCCTTCAAGGACATGTCCAGGACATGTCCGCGAGATGCGCCTACAGGTACTTCGAGCTAATGCGAGAGGTGCCCTTCAAGGAGGCGCTCCTCTGCCACGTCATCCGCCACTACCCGTCGTCTAGGAAGTGTCTGGGAACTGTCTACGAAGTGTCTTGCTAGGCGCTCCTCTGCCACGTCATCCGCCACTACCCGTCGTCTAGGAAGTGTCTGGGAACTGTCTACGAAGTGTCTTGCTAGGCGCTCCTCTGCCACGTCATCCGCCACTACCCGTCGTGCGTCCTCGACGCGGTCTCTTCGCCTTCGCCCGCCCGCGACCTCTCAAATCGACCGCAAGCAATGAATCGCAATTCCCTCGCAGGTCACCTCGCCCTCGCCCGCCCGCGACCTGGCTTCCTCCACCTTCGGCAAGTTCACCGTCCAGTTCAAAGGCAATCTGGTGCCGGCGATGATCCGGCACGGGCTGCTCCAGACGCTGCTCCAGACGCTGCTCGAGTTGCTGTTGACTGATTCGTGAATGGACTAGGCACGGGCTGCTCCCGATGCTGCTCCAGACGCTGCTCGATTTGCTGTTGACTGGTTCGTGAATGGACTAGGCACGGGCTGCTCCCGATGCTGCTCCAGACGCTGCTCGATTTGCTGTTGACTGGTTCGTGAATGGACTAGGCACGGGCTGCTCCCGATGCTGCTCCAGACGCTGCTCGATTTGCTGTTGACTGGTTCGTGAATGGACTAGGCACGGGCTGCTCCCGATGCTGCTCCAGACGCTGCTCGATTTGCTCCGCCACGCCGCAGTGCCGCGCGAGGCGGCGGTGCTGCAGGGGGAGTCCGAGCCGAGCCGCTTCCGCCATGCCGCCCTCCACCCCCCTCCCGCACCTCCCCACGGGGCCGCGGGGGAAGGCGGGGGCGGAGGCGAAGGCGGGGGAGAGGGCGGGGGAGGGGATGGAGGGGGAGGGGGCATGGCTGGCGAGGCAAGGGGCACGGCCTCAACGCCGGAGGTGGAGGTGGAGGAGGAGCTTGCTGTGGTCGACGCCCGATCGGCCGTTGTGAGCCACCGCACTTTGCCCTCCTCCCGTCCCTTTTCTCTCAGCTCTTCTCTCCCGGACAACTCTTCTCTCCCGGCTCTTCTCTCCCGGAGAGCGTCGACTCTCTGCTAGTCTCTGCTAGTCTCGCCTCATCTCGCCCGGCCTGCACTCCGCAGGTGAGCCAGCACCTTCACTCGCAGCTATGCTACGACGTCAAGTACGCGCTCCACCTCCCCGCCATCTCGCGCTCTCTGCACGCGGCGCCTGGCCAGCTGGCGACGCTGCTGCACGCCCTCTCCCTCCCTCTCGGACCTGTCCTGGACCTCTCATGGACCCTTCCTGTAGGCGACGCTGCTGCACGCCCTCTCCCTCCCTCTCGGACCTGTCCTGGACCTCTCATGGACCCTTCCTGTAGGCGACGCTGCTGCACGCCCTCTCCCTCCTCCAGGGCGTGCTCGCCTCTCGGAGGTATCGAGGCAGTTGCCGCTCGTTAGTCAACGCGTTGCTGATTAGGCATGCACGCCTCTCGCCGCGCTGTCGGCGCGCACATCGAGCACGGCGGCCAACTAGTGAACGCGATGGCGAGCTGAGAAAGTGAGTCCAGACCAGGCGCGCACATCGAGCACGACGGCCACGCGTGGGCAGACGCGTGGGCACTCGGCACCGAGATCGCAAACATCTTCCCTTCGGTCGTCCACGGCGTCTCGCTCGCCGCCGAAGCTGACGCCGACGCCGACGCCGACGCCGACAGCGGCGGAGGGAGTGGCGGGGGGCGTGGCGGCGGCGGCAGCAACGAGGCGGAGCAGGAGCGCTTCTGCTGCCACCAGCCACTGCCCTTACTAGCAGCCATAACCAATAAGTGTTTGGCCAGGCGGAGCAGGAGCGAGTGCACTGCCGAGCCCTTACTAGCAGCCATAACCAATAAGTGTTTGGCCAGGCGGAGCAGGAGCGAGTGTACTGCCGAGCCCTTACTAGCAGCCATAACCAATAAGTGTTTGGCCAGGCGGAGCAGGAGCGAGTGTACTGCCGAGCCCTTACTAGCAGCCATAACCAATAAGTGTTTGGCCAGGCGGAGCAGGAGCGAGTGCACTGCCGACTGCCCTTACTAGCAGCCATAACCAATAAGTGTTTGGCCAGGCGGAGCAGGAGCGAGTGTACTGCCGGGCGCGCGATTGCACGGCGGCGGCGCTCCAGCAGTGGATGCGCAGAGACGCGAAGGCGGCGGCGGCGGCGGCGGCGACCGGCGCGAGCGAGCTGCTCTCGTCCCGCCTCTCCTGTTCACAGCTGCACGCGGTGGAGAGGTGTGAACAGGCGCGAGCGAGCTCGTCTCGTACCACTTGCCGCTGCACCGCCTCCTCGCCGCCCTCCTGTCCCACTGCGGCGTCGCGCTCGGCTTCAGCGAGCGGCAGATGCTCGGCTCCCCGCCCCTCGGCTCCCAGCCCCTCGGCTCCCCGCCCGTCGGTTCCCCGCCCGGAGGAGGCGGCGAGAGCGGCGAGAGCGGCGAGAGCGGCGAGAGCGGCGAGAGCGCGGCTGGCGGGCAGAGCGGCGTCGCGCAGCCGCCGCGCCTCGACGCGCGGTTCGTTAACTAGAAATTAATTAGTTAATTAGGCTCTTAATTAACGGCCTCGATGCGCGCTTCGTGTGCCACCTCATCGACCAGCCGCTGCGGCTGATGGCGCTGCTGGCTCAGACGCGGGCCGGACGGTGGCGGCGCAACGGCCAGCCAACCTCCGAAGCCAGCTGTGCTGTACCGCTCGCCTTATTAATCAACAGTTATTAGCAACTAACAGGCCAGTCCGCCTCGAAGCCAGCTGTGCTGTACCGCTCGCCGGTCTTCGCAGACGCGTTTGCGATGCCTGACTTGCTGCTGCTGCAGCTGGGGCTGGTAGTGCTTGGGCCGCGCCGCTTTCTGTCCGCCGCGGTCCGCCGGTTCGAGGCCTTTCCTAGACCGTTCCTAGACCGTTCCTGGAACCTTCCTGTAGGTCCGCCGCGTGCCGCCGGTTCGAGGCGGGTCCGTTCTGGCGCCGGTTGCTTCCGCGAGGAGGGGGAGGGGGAGGGGGAGGGGGAGGGGGGGAGGAGGAGGCGGAGGAGGCGGAGGAGGAGGAGGTGTTGGCCGAGGACATGCTTCTTCTGATGGCGCACTCTCTCGGAGCGGGCGATGATTGGGGCGGGGACTGGCCAACCGCATTGAATGGATGGATGCCTTAGGTGCACCTCTTCTCGGAGCGGGCGATGATCGGCGAGGACCTGACTGCGTGGGCGAGGCGTTAATTAAGAGTTAATTAGGAGTTAGTCAAGAGTTGATTAGGCGAGGACTTGACTGCGTCGGCGAGGCGGCAGCTCGTGCACCGCCTCGCCTGCACCCACCACGCCACGCACTCCGAGATCTGCTCGAGCATCTCGCGACCGCTGCTCGAGCAACCCCTCCTCCCTCCCGACGCTGCTCTTCACACCGCTGGCTGTGAGGGGCTGGCTGTGAACAGGCACCCCTCCTTCCTCCCGACGCTGCACGCGATCGCAGACTACGTGGCGCCGCAGGGCATGAGCCAGGGGCGGTACACGCTCAAGCGAGAGGCGACCTTTCCTAGACCTTTCCTAGACCTTTCCTAGACCTTTCCTAGACCTTTCCTAGACCTTTCCTAGACCGAGCCAGGGGCGGTACACGCTCAAGCGAGAGGCGAGGGCGGTACACGGTCTGCACTCTGTCCTCGGTCCACCTGCCGGAGAGATTGGCTCAGTACTCAGGCGTGGAGTACGACCTCCTCTACACCCTCTACTCACAGCAGTTAATGATGACTTAGTGGATCTCTCCTCAGGCGTGGGCGGAGTACGACCTCCTCTACACCCTCTACTCGCAGCAAGAGACGATGCGCTCGCACGAGCGCGCAGAACGCCTCGCGCCGCCCGGCAACCGCCCTCCCCTCCCCCTTCCCCCCCCCCCCCCCCCCCCCCCCGAGCGGCACTGGTGTGCGGTCCCTTTGTCTTCACACCCCCGCGCCGTGAACAGGCACCCCCCCGCCCGAGCCTCGCCCTCCGTGCGCAGCCTTCCGCCGCCTGCCCGCCGCCTCGCGCTCTGCCGCGCTGCACGGGTGTTCGCGCATGCCGCCCTCGCCTCAAGCGCTCAAGCAGCGCCGCTAGCCCGCCTCGTTCCTTACTTAGGTTCGTCTACGCCACCCTCGCCGCCGCTGCGTCGCCGGTGGGCCTGCTGAGGGGCGGGGAGAGGTTGCGGCTCTGGTTGACGCGACAGCCGCCACGAGACTAGGCGGGGCGGGTGACGGAGAGGATGCTGTCTGCTGCGGTGCGGCTGCTTACGCTCGCGCTGCGGTGGAGGGGGGAGGGAGAGGCGGAGGCGGAGGAGGCCGGCCGCACCCCCTCTGCTGTGCGCGAGTGCGGGAGGCGCGCCTCGGCTGAGGTGTGAAGGGGGGGCGGCGGTGCTTCGGCCGCAGCTGTGAGCAGCGCGTCTTCACGGCTTGCGGTGTGCATAGGTCGGGTTGGTCATGGCTTCCTCTCACGACATTGTCCGGAACTGCCTCTCCGCTCCTCGCTGGCTGCGGGCCTTCGTGCAGGGAGCGACGGAGGAGGAGGATGAGGCGGAGGAGGAGGAGGCGGGGGAAGGCGGCGGCGAGCTGCTACCTCTGCTAGAGCTGCTCTGTTCGCTCGCGCAAGACGAGAGGTGCCCCCTCCCTCCGCTGCCCCTCCCTCCGCTACCCCTCCCTCCGCTACCCCTCCTTCCGCTACCCCTCCCTCCACTACCCCTCCCTCCGCTACCCCTCCCTCCGCTACCCCTCCCTCCACTACCCCTCCCTCCGCTACCCGTCCCTCCACTACCCCTCCCTCCACTACCAAACCCTCCACTACCCCTCCGCTACCCCTCCCTCCACTATACCGTGCTGCACGCCACGCGGCTGCTCCATTGCTGATGAGTGGAGCAGGTACCCCTCCCTCCGCTCGGCCGTGCTGCACGCCACGCGGCTGCTGTGCGACGCCTCCGACGCAGCGCGGCACAGGGCGGCGGCGGCACTGCCGGGGCTGCTCGGCGACGCTCCGCCGCCCGCCCTCTCGCCGCAAAAGTCCGAGCTGCTGCAGCGGAAGCGCCAGGCCGACAGAAGCGGCAGGCGGCACCCCTCCGCCCCTTTTAGTTCGTACTCAGCGTCGGGCGATGTGCAGCAGGCGAAGGAGAGGCAGGCGGCGATCCTGCGCCGCTTTGCGCGCCAGCAGGCTGCCCTCGGGATGGCTCAGCCTCCGCACCGCGTGCGAGGGCACGTCCGCGACACGTCCACGGCATGTCCACAGGCGGCCTTCGGCGACTCCACCGGCGGCGGTTCGCCATCCGACGCTGCTGCTGACGCCTCCTCCTCGCCCGCCTCCGACGGCCTCACCGCGCACCCTCCCCCCCCGGCCCTCCCTCCCCGCGCCACGCCGGAGCCCGGCACACACTCTCCGCCCTGCCGAGGACCGCGGGACACGTCCGCGACACTCCGATGACATGTCCGAGACATGTCCCATAGGCGGCCCCGCCCTGCCGAGGGCCAGCCTTGCCGCCTCTTCCTCCGACCAGCCCGACGCCTCCGCGACACAGCCTCCGCCCACCGCCCACCCAAGCAAGGCCGTGCCGCCGCCGCCGCCTTCGCCGCCTCGCTGCGACTACCGCTGCGCTCTCTGCCACGACGAGATGCGGGCTGGTGAGATGCAGTTAATTAGTTAATTAGTCAATTAATCTCTCTGCCACGACGAGATGCGGGCTGGTGAGATGCGAGATGAGAGGCAGCTGAGAGGCAGCCGAGATGCCGCCGATTGCAGCCCAGATGTAGCCCCGATGCAGCCCAGGTGCAGCCCAGGTGCGCCTAGCTTTCCTGTGCTCGCGCCCTTTTCTTTCAGGCGAGCCTGTCCGCTTGCTCGCTCTGAACTAACGAGTGGAGTACTTGGCTTCAGGCGAGCCTGTCGGCTTGCTCGCTCTGGCGCAGCGAGCGCCCGTGCTGTCCGCCCGCGCCACCCGCCGCTCCACTTTCCCGTGGTCGTCGTCAAGGCGAGATGCAGCCGAGAGTCACCCGAGATCTACCCGAGATATGCCGCTCCACCTTCCCGTGGTCGTTGTCTGGGCGCGTCACTGACACTGCACCAAGGATAGCGCGAGCTAGGCAGCGATGAGGACCCGCCCCCCGCCCCTCTGCCCGCTGTGGTCGTCGAATGGTACCTTATACTTCTCGACGATCTCGCAGGTCCGACCCGCCGCTCTGTCCGGTCGCCGACGAAGGGAGCGAGGAGAAGGCGGGCGGCGGCGGCGAGGGCCGGGGAGGTGGGGGCGAGGCAGGCGGCGAGGGAGGCGACGGGGGAGGCGGCAACGCGGCTGCGGCGGGCGGAGGCGGCGGTGGCGACGTGGCGGGGGGCGGGGCGGCGGAGGGTGACGATGCCGAGGCGCGGGAGACGGAGGTGTTTGTGTCGAACGAGGCGGCACCCGCCGACGCGGCGCTGTGGGCGTGAGCAGCGTCTCATCACAGCCGCCACCTGTGAACAGGACCTGCTCGCCGATTCGGTGCTGCAGAGCGTGATGAATGCCATGCACCGCCAGCAGGAGACACTTCCTAGACACTTCCTAGACACTTCCTAGAGCGTGATGAATGCCATGCACCGCCAGCAGGAGACACTTCCTAGACACTTCCTAGACACTTCCTAGAGCGTGATGAATGCCATGCACCGCCAGCAGGAGACACTTCCTAGACACTTCCTAGACACTTCCTAGAGCGTGATGAATGCCATGCACCGCCAGCAGGAGACACTTCCTAGACACTTCCTAGACACTTCCCAGAGCGTGATGAATGCCATGCACCGCCAGCAGGAGACACTTCCTAGACACTTCCTAGACACTTCCTAGAGCGTGATGAATGCCATGCACCGCCAGCAGGAGACACTTCCTAGACACTTCCTAGACACTTCCTAGAGCGTGATGAATGCCATGCACCGCCAGCAGGAGACACTTCCTAGACACTTCCTAGACACTTCCTAGAGCGTGATGAATGTCATGCACCGCCAGCAGGAGACACTTCCTAGACACTTCCTAGACACTTCCCAGAGCGTGATGAATGCCATGCACCGCCAGCAGGAGACACTTCCTAGACACTTCCTAGACACTTCCTAGAGCGTGATGAATGCCATGCACCGCCAGCAGGAGACGCAGCCGAGAGGCAGCCGAGGTGCAGCCGAGGTGCAGCCGAGATGTAACATGCACATGTGCCCCCGCAGGAGACCGACAAGCTGCTCGCCGCCTCCCCCTCCATGCCGCCGCCACCCTCCGCCGGGGACCCGGAGATGGCCGCCTGGCTCTCGGTCCCGGCCTCTGAGGCGCGGGGGCTCTCCGCGCGGCCGCGGCTAACTGCCCGGTGAGCTCGTTCCTCTGGCGGAGTGACAGGCCGGGCTGCACCTTAGGCCGGGCTGCACCTCCGCTCGTGCGGCCACGCTGTGCACGAGGCAGTGCCTCTTTAGCTCTAAAACTCGTTACCTCGCCCGCACCACGCCCGCACCTCGCCCGCACCTCTTACCTCGCCCGCACCTCGGCTACACCCCGGCTCTCACCTCGGCTCCGCTGCATCTCCGCTGCACCTCGGCTGCACCTCGGCCGCGCCTCCGCTGCACCTCGGCCGCGCCTCGGCTCACCTCTGCCGCGTTGCTCACGAGGCGTGCCTCTCGCGCTGCATCGGGTCGCTGCGTCTCGAGGGCCGCCGGCTCGACGAGGGCTGGACGTGTGCAGGACATGTCCACGACACGTCCGAGAGGTGTCCCGTAGGCCACCGGCTCGACGAGGCGGAGTGGACGTGTCCAGGACATGTCCACGACACGTCCGAGAGGTGTCCCGTAGGCCACCGGCTCGACGAGGCTGAGTGGACGTGTCCAGGACATGTCCACGACACGTCCGAGAGGTGTCCCGTAGGCCACCGGCTCGACGAGGCTGAGTGGACGTGTCCGGTCTGCCGCCGCATCTCAAACGCCCTCCTCCACCGCCCTGACGGCTGCGGTGTGAATGGCGCCTCTTCATACCTGCAACCGTGAACAGGTCCTCCTCCCCCTCGACCTCTCCACCGCCCCGCCGCACCCGCACCCAGCTCAAGCCGGACCGGCGGACGAGGCAGCCGAGGCGGCGGACGCGGAGGCGGGAGGGCTGCTGCAGTGGCTGCGGTCCGACGCGTGGCGCGAGGAAGACGGCGGCGGCGACGGCGGCGACAGCGACGGAGGCGACGGAGGCGACGGAGGCGACGGAGGCGACGGAGGCGACGGAGGCGACGGCGGCGGTGGCGACGGAAGTGGCGGCAGTGGCGGCAGTGGCGGCGGCAGCAGTGGCGCAAGCGGCGGTGGCTGCAGCGGCGGAGGCGGCAGCAGTCGCCCCACGACGTCTGCCCTCTCTGACCCGCGGGCGGACCTTTCCTAGACACTTCCCAGACACTTCCTAGACACTTCCCATAGGCTCTCTGACTCGCAGGCCGACCCGCCCGGTGGCAGTGGTGGCGGTGGTGGCAGCGGCGCCAGTCCGTGGCGGAAGCAGCTCGAGGCGTTCTGCTTGAAGCTGCGCGGCATCAGCACCGAGCAGACCAGGTGGCTGCTGTGAACAGCGGCTGGTCACACCCCCAGCTGTGAACAGGCATCAACACCGAGCAGACCAGGCGGCTGCTGCAGCTGCCTCCCCCTCCCTCTCTGGGCGACACCGCCCCCCTGCTCATCGCCTCCGTCGCAACTTCGTGCGCCGTCATCGGCGCGTCGCAACCAGCCCCGCCCGCTCCTTCCGCCTGCTCCGCCGCCTCGTCCGCCTCCGCCGGCGACCCCGCCGCCACGGCCGCAGCTTCGGCGCCGGCGTCACTGCGGCCGAGGCCGGAGGAGGACGGCTTCTTCACACCGCCCGCTGTGAACAGGTGCCTTGGGAGGCGGCGACACTCGACGCGCTGCAGCGAGGCGCTCGGCGAGGTGCTGGCCGCCCGTGACCGCGACACGTCCACGACGCGTCCGCGACATGTCCGCTTGCAGGCGGGTTGGGCGAGGTGCTGGCCGCCGCGAGAGCGGCTGTTTCTGGCAGCGGGGGGGGCTTGTTGCGTCGCCGTCTGGCGGGGCTGCTGTCTTCCTCCTCCCCCCTCTCCGCCGGCGCTTGCCCGCCCCTCCTCCCTCCAGCTGCTCCTCTCTTCTTCACAGCTCTGACTGTGAACAGGTGCCTCGCCCCTCCTCCTCGACCCCCTCCACCTCCTCGCCTCTGCGACTGTCCTCTGGCCGACCGAGCGGTGGCGGGCGGGAGGCGAGTGGCGGCGGCTGCTGCAGCTCTGCGTCGCGAGCGGAGCGGTCCACTCGCCCGTCCGCCGAGCGGCTACCAGTACTTGACCAGCATCGAGCAGTTCTTCACGC
>NW_005199861.1:34189-38239 GCF_000372725.1 Emiliania huxleyi CCMP1516
GGGGGGGGGGGGGGGGCTTCACACCTGCCCTCGTGATCAGGTGTCGGTGGGGGGCGTGCCCTACCGCGTGCGGCTCGACACGGCCCAGATCGTCCGCGAGAAGGGAGACAAAGAAGCAGACCAGCAGGCGGTGGACCGGCGCAGTCCTCACAATAGGAGCCGATGCGCCTCAGCCGCGCCGACGAGCAGTCCGACTGGCGGCCTCTCCGCCGCTGGCAGTCGGCTCGGCTCGGCCCGGCGCGTCTCGCGCCCGCCTCTCGCTGCCAGTCACGGCCCCCACCTCTCTGAACCTTCTCGGAGGGTTCACACGCAGGCGCCTCTGGCCAGCCTCCGCTCTGCTGCCCAGTCCTGGCCCGCCGCCGCCGCCGCCTTCGGGGGCGGCTGGGAGGGCGCCCTTCGCGCCGCCCTGACGCCGCTGCTGAGGAGCGCTTCTGGAGCGTGGCAGTGCCCCGCTGTGAACGGCGTCTCTTCACACCTCCTGCTGTGAGCAGGAGCGCCCTCGTCCTCGGCACGGCGTGCGGTCTGCTGCCTCCCTCCGCCTCCACCTCCCAAGGCAGCGAGCGCCCACGAGACTCGATCATCTCTCGTTCACCTGTCGCCCATCCGTCTTCAACAATCGCTCCATCAGGAGAAGAGGGCGACGAGTACGCGCGGCTCGCCTCGCGGCTGCAGCTGCCTCCGCCGCTGGACCTGCTGCGCTCCGTCGCCCATGACCTCTGCGCGATGCTGCGTGCGGGCGTGGGAAGCGGCGGCACGACCGCCCTCCCTGCGCAGCGTCCCGCGCTGCGCTCTTTCTCCTTCACTCCCTCTGGCTGTGAACAGGCTCCCTCCGCGCGGTGCCCGTGCTGCACTCGTTCGACGCTGCACATGCCCGGGACACGTCCGCGACATGTCCGAGACATGTCCTACGTAGGTGCCCGTGCTGCACTCGTTCGACGCGGGCAGCGCCGCCCTCGTCTGCGCGGCGCCCGCGTGCGGCGGAGGGCCGCTCGGCGGGTGCGGCACCTCTCCTTTCCTCGAGCTGCCCCCCTCGTACTCGCAGCTGTACAACATGTACATCCACCGCCGCTGCTCCGTCTGCGGCACACCCGCCCGAAGCAGCCCGCCCCTGCTTATCAGCAATGGCCTCTTAACGAGAAGAGTTGTTAATTAGGCACTTGCCCGAAGCAGCCCGCCGTCTGCCTGCTCTGCGGTGCCATCGTCTGCACAGGCGGCCTGTGCTGGAGACACTTCCTAGACACTTCCTAGACACTTCCTAGACACTTCCTAGACACTTCCTAGACACTGCACAGGCGGCCAGTGCTGCCGCTCCGGCGGCGTGTCCTCGACACGTCCGCGACACGTCCCCTCGCATGCCCGATCAGGCGGCCAGTGCTGCCGCTCCGGCGGGGACGACGAGGTTGTGCAGCACGCGGCGAGCTGCGGGCACGGCGCGTGCGCTTTTGTGGTTGTGCGGACGACGACCACGCTGCTCGTGATCGGGCGGCTGCTCGCGGCGCGGTGCCGTCGAGGCGTGGAGCGGTCGCACCGACCTCGTCGTTGATTGCGGCGGTAGGCGGCAGCACTGCTGGTGGGGTTCGCTCTACCTGGACGTGCACGGCGAGGAGGACCGCAATTTGAGCCGCGGCCGCCCCCTCCTCCTTGCGCCTGGCCGGCTGCGCGAGCTGCAGCAGGTCTGGCGCTCCAACGGGTTGCGCGAGCTGCTCTACAACAACCAGCCGCCCTTCCCGCGCTTGCCACTCATGCTGATGCCCGCGCGCGATTGAGTGGGACGGAGCTGGATGCGATGGATTTAGTTAATTCTGCGTAGAGCTGTCAAACGTGAAGGTTGTTCCCGGCCCAGTGGGGATTTTGGCCACTCCAGTGACCGTCTAAGGGGCCCTAAATGGCCTGCAATGCCATATCTTTTGTGCCTTCTGAAACTACATGTACATGTCATGTAGTTTGTCTTGGAGTGCCAAGTTTCTCGATGAGGTGTGGGGATCCGTGGTGAGCAGGGATTCCCAGATTCTCCAGATTCCCCTCGAAAACCGCGCCTTTTAATTCATTGCGTTGCGGCCGCGGGTTTGCTCGGATTACTTTTCCCTCGCGAAGACCGAAGACAAACTAGTTTTTTGGCGTTCCGGTGCCTACAAAAAAATATCCGAGATCCCATGCATGGAGCTGACGTGCAAAGCATACAAGAAGGGGAGAAGGAAGAGGAGAGACGCCGGTGGTGACGAAGCAGAAACTAGCGCAGACGAGAGCAGGGCAGACCCGGGGACTGGGGAGCCGGAGCGGACGGCATCGGCCGCCGAGGGAACGTTGGGAAGAGGTGCGAGGAGGGCGGCGACAACCTGGTTTGTGGAGCTCCCGCACCTTTCCTAGAGAGCACGGCATTCGGGGCCATGATGTCGGTTCCCCACCGGACTTTTTTTGTAGTGGAGCGAATTAAGGAACCTTTCTGCTGTAACCAACACTGACATCGCTCTCCTCTATTCAGACCAGATGGTGAGTCTTAACTGTAAATTACCGTCAAAAAGCTGTCAGAACGGCTGTCAGAACACTGTCAGAACGTTGTCAGAACGCTGTCAGAACGCTGTCAGAACGCTGTCAGAACACTTTTGTGGGTAGGGTACTGTCAGAACGTTGCCAGCACGCGAGAGCGGGCCAAGTGTGAACATCTGCAAGACGCGAGCGCCGCCGCCTCGCCGATCGCCCCCGCCTTTGCAGGCTCCTTCGCGGGCGCGGCGCCAGGGGGCGGCGGCGCCCGCTCGAGCCCATCCCGCTGATCTGCCTCGGCTGCGGGCACCGCCTGCTCGGCCGCCTGGCCAGGGCAAGGCGAGCGGCGGCTGGGCTGCGGCGAGACCGCACTGCCGACGTTAAGTCTCGCTGCCACTGCTGCTGCTGTTGCTTTGGCGGCGACAAGCGCGTCTCTGCGGCGCGTGTCTCGGAGGAGCAAGGGCCGTTTGGCGGTGGTGCCAAAGGACGGCGCGGCGGCGTCGCAAGCGGCACGTTCGGTCCCTCGTGACCCGAGGCTGCCGTCTTGGAAGCAGCCTTCGCGTCTAACTGGACTGCCGGGCCCGCACATCGCACATTGTGCTGCGGCGCTTCGGCGTGGCTGCTGCCGGGCCGCAGCTTCTTCGGCTCTGTCGCGGGGCTCCAGCCTGCGCCGCAGACCATCGCAAGAGCGCGTTTGCTGCCTCGAGGCCCCGGCATGAGTGGCGGCCTTGGCGTGCTCCTGTCGACGGTTACAGCTGTTTGCGCTCCCGCTGGACGCGGGACAGATGATGACGACACGCACGAGCGACACACAGACACAAAGAGAGGGCCCGGCTAGACCTGCCACCGGAGGCGCACAAAATAGAGGCGATTTGGGCATTTTTTTTACAGTGTTGCGAGAAAAAGAAAAAAAAGACCGGCGCCGCAGGCGCCGGCCGGAGGCCGGGAAGGGATGGGAAAGGAAAAGGAAGGTTATAAGAGAAAAGAGGAAGCTACACAGGTCTCTACTTGCGTGCCTTCCGCTTGCCGAGCGCCTTGTCGGATGCAGCTGGCGAGCTGCGCGTCGAGCGCGAGCCAGACGCCGCTGGAGATGCCGCCGCCGGGGCGTCAGGCGTGCGCCCATTCGAAGGCGAGCGCGCGGCGCGTGCTGGCGCCGCTGGCGCAGCCGGCGGCGCAGCCGCCGCGCGCGGCGCAGCCGCCGCGTGCGGCGCAGCCGCCGCCGCGCGTGCCGCCTCGATCGTCTTGGCCGTGAGCTTGTTGACGCGCGCCTGCGCCACCTCGAGCTTCTCGATGAGCTGCAGCAGCGGCTCGGCGGGCATGAGCGACTTGCGCGCCTCCTTGACCGCGCACGTGTAGTACCCGAGCGCCTGGACGGCCGACTCGAGCGCCTCGTGCGCCTCCACGTTGAACGCCTCGTCGTCGATGAGCGCCGTCTCGTCGTCTGCGCACACGCCGTACGCGCCCGGCAGCGTCTGCTGCAACAGCGACGTGGCGCTCCGCATGAGCGCGGGCATCTCCGCCGAGCCGGCGCGGCCGGCGAGCTCGTGGGCGCGAGGTGCGTGCTCGACC
>NW_005199861.1:38339-42807 GCF_000372725.1 Emiliania huxleyi CCMP1516
ATCCCCTCAATGGTAGTGTGGCGGTGGGGCATAAGATCGCTCTCGAAAGTGCTCGAGACAGATCGGCGCTTTGCAGTGCGCTGCTCCGCCCGATGAGTGTGTAAAGACGATCATTTGATCTCATAAAAGACACGGAGCTCCGCCTCGCACGGAAATGGCATGAGGTGAAGCTCACAGCGACCGCGCTCAACAGCCTCTCTCACCGGCAGATTTCGCCCGCGCGGCAGACCGCACTTTCATCGCGCGTTCTCGCCGGACGGACGTTCGCCGGCAGGCCGCGAGGGCATCTGCCGGCGCTCGTCTGCCAAAGTGGCGCCAGAGTGGAGAACTGGAGGCTGCATATTCAAACGGCCGAGGCGGTCTACCGTCCGGCGGCGGCGGTCTACCGTTCGGCGGCTGAAAAAGGAGTCTACCGCGGTCTACCAAATTGGGGCGGTACTGCCATTCGGTTCCACACCCTGACGCCGGACGGTTTTTCGCCGGTCGGACGAGTTTTCGTCCGACCGACAGCGCCCGCCATGCGTTTTTGGTCCTGCCATTCGCGTCCGGCCCGGACGAACCTCCCGTCCGAGTCGGACCGTCCGGTCGGACGGCGGGCCCAGCCCGGCGAGTCTTTTCGCGCGCATTCTTCCCGCCCACGCGCACTGGGCAACTGTCTGGAGCCTCATCAGTACCATGGTGCGCACCCCCCACGCGCAACCCGCACGTGCAGCTGCTTGCCCAGCGCGCCGCAGCGCGTTGGCATTGTCCAGCACGTTCCTCTTGATGCCTCCGCAGGTTCAAACCAGAAGCGCGACGGACAGCCTCCAAAGCCAGCTGGCGCGCGTCATCGAGTTGGTAGCGCACTTTGCGGCGGAAGAAGGCAAGTGCGACCCGCTGGGGCCGTTTCGGCTGTCGAACCAAGTCGGAGGTTTCGGCTGGTACGACGAGCCGCGTGGCGTCGGCGATGCCCCGCTTCCACACAGTGCGCCCTCTCGGCCGATCACCCTCGCGATCCCGGGCGCCTCTCACCATAGCCAGGCTCCGCACTTCCCGCGGCTGCACTGGCCTGAGGACGCCGGTGCTGGCCGCGAACGACAGACCGATCGCCCTGAGTTCCGCCAGGACCGCCCTCTCGCCCGCCGCCGCGGCCACTTGATTCCTCTCGGCCTCCCGGATCGCCTTCTCCCGTTGTTTTGCCCTGTCTGCTGCCGGCACGAACCTCACCGGGGGCTGCCTCGTTCCCGTTGTGGCAAGCAAGATCCGCGTCGGGGAAGGCCGACCCCCAGGTGCAGCCCCGGCTCGGGATGCGCTCGCCTGTTGCGACGGCTGCCCCTCCCTCGCCGCCAACCCGTCTCCTTGCCTCCTCTTCTCACGGACCACAGGGGCTGCACAACAAAAGCACACAAACACCCCCTGTCCATGCATGGCGTTTTAGGTATATTGTTGGCAAATCAAGACACAGAGCTCGCACAGAATCACAGCGGGAGGAAAGCGGCGAGTCGCAATTCCTGGGGTCCTTGTGGCGGGCCACCCTGTCCAGAGAGGCATGGATGCCAATCTGGGGTCTCTCGACCGAGTCTGGCACAGGCGCGTCCTCATCCCCTCCTCCGCTTCCCCTTCCACCCGCTCAGAAATCCGTTCTAGGATGGCGCTAACCACCTCTTCAGCCACTTTCGTAGCCGCAAGTCCGTCTTCCGGCTTCACGTGGAACAGTGTGCGAAATTTACTGTACTAGCAGGGGAGTTTTCTCTTGGCTATTAATCAGCGCGCGCGCTCGACCACGTTCGGTACCTCGACCCCTCCTCATGGACGCCCTCTGGTCTGCCACGGAACACTTTCTCAACTCAGTCGCCATCCTCACGCTCGGCCTCACCCTCGACTTTGTCGCGGCACCGCCGCTCGGCCACCCGGTGCCAATCTGCAGCCTTGCCACCGCCGACGGCTTCACAGCGCTCGCGGCGGCGTACGTCGTGCTTTCCGTGAGCCACCGCGCCGCGATCACGCCGTGGGGCAGCGGCGCTGTGCCGATGACCGCCCAGACCTTGGCGCTCTGTGTCATTGGGCTGCTGTGTGCGCCGCGTGTCGCACTCGGCGCCGTGGCAATCTACGTGTCGGTCGGCGTGGCTGCGGCGTGGCTCCCATCCACCTCTGGGCGCCGACGGCTCGAGGGCTACGGCCCGAGAATAACGGGCGCCGCCGCCGGCTTTGTCGTCGGCTTCCTGCCCGCCACCGCCCTCGTCGCAAAGTCCTCGGCCGGGAGAGCGAGGCCGCTGCCCTTCCAGCTTGGCCTTGCCGCCTCCGCCGCGGCGCACTGCGTCATCCTCGCGTGCGGCGCGGCGGGGCTGGCCGCGCGCAAGCGGCTCGGTGCGCGCGCCGTCCTCGACGCGGCGGTGAGGCCGTACCTGCCCGGGCTGCTGGTCAAGTCGGCGCTAGCGGCCGGGCTGGCGGCGGGCGCGGCGCCGGGGCGGGCGTGGGAGGCGATGTGTGGGGGGGAGGAGGCGTGAGAGTCTGGGGTGTGTGTTTATGTAGGTATCGTGTGTGGTGTGCGTTGTGCTCGCTCTCTGTATGCGTGTGGTTCAGATTTTTATTTGTCGGAATTGTGAGCCGACTCTGCTCGCTCGACTAGGTCCAGCCCTCTGCCCCTGGGTGGCACCCGGGTTGGGGGTTGTGACATTTGGCGATTCCGCGGCTTACTGGGCCCCTGAGCCGCTCCCCGTGTGGACTTGTGGCCCAGGCATGGTACTGATAGTAAACGGTTCAGAACCGGCCAAACACAGGCTACAGCCCCACACACGCGCCCGCCTTGCTCCTGGAGAGCAACAGAGCACATGCGCGAGTGACTGACGCGCCGCTACACAAGCCGCGAGAGTGGCATCAGAGGCAGGACAAGGAGATTACTTAGGCCCTTAGGCCCTTACTACACGGAAAAGTAGCTCTATAGCTGAGACGGCCGGAACGAATGTGTAAGCTGTAACGCCACAAGGCCACTACGGAATGCGCATGCGTTGACGATATGTGAGAGTGCGATCGTGAAGAGCGGGTCCAGCCGTACGTGCGAGCGCCGGCTAAAGCGCTCAAGGGAGAGAGTGTGGACCAAGGTCGTACTGCTGTGCCCTTAGCTGTGCCCGCCGCGTTGATTGGACGGCAAGGCACAGGCGGCTGGGCGAGGCGGCCGTGTGTGTGCTGGAGAGTTGGAGGGAGGGGGAGCTGTGGTTCTGGAAGAGAGAGGAGGAGAGAGGCTGGAGAGCTGGGGGGGGGGGGGGGGAGAGCTTGGAGAGAGCTTGGAGAGAGAGAGAGCGAGAGAGGGAGAGAGCTGGGAGAGAGCTGGGAGAGAGCTGAGAGGAGGAGAACGGGGGCGACGGGCGAGGCGGCCTCGAGAGCCAGCGGCGCCTCAGAAGCCTCGGAAGCCTCAGAAGCCGCGGAAGTAGCGCGTCGACGACCTACCGCAAAGAGAAATCGCGATGAGCACACGACGCGGCTGCCCATCGCCGAGGCTGCGAGTCGATGGCCAGCGCTGGTTCGACGGCCCGACCGTCCGCTCAACCTGTTCACGGCTGCAGGTGTGAGGAGACGCTGTTCGCGGCGGGGGAGGAGGGGGAGGTGGCCCGCGCGGGGCACCATGCTAGCGAATCGGCGTGCGTATGTGGTTGGTTCGACAGCCGACATGCCGCCTGCAGGAAGGTTCCGAGGAGGTGCAGGGAAGGGGCCGGGAAGGGGGAGGGCTCTAGCGGACACATGCCGCCTGCGAAGCAGCAGCGGCAGCAGAGGAGCAGCTTTGCGCACCGCTCGAGCCGCTTGCCCCAGTCCCAGGACTGGAGGAGGTCGATGATGGCGAAGTAGTAGACCGCGCCCGGGTCGGCGGTCGGGTCGGCGGAGAAGGCGAGCGGGCCTGGGGGGGAAGAGTCCGGGAGAGTTCCGAGAAGGTTCCGGGGGGGTTCCGAGAAGGTTCGGAGAAGGCGAGCGGGCCTGGGGGGAGGAGAATCCGAGAAGGTTCCGAGAAGGTTCCGAGAAAGTTCCGGGGAGGTAACGAGAAAGCGACGGAGAGCGAGCCTCGCAGCCGCTTCTCGCTGACGGAGCCTAATAAATTAATTAATATAATTGGCATGTTAATTAACTAGACCAGCCTCTTCTCGCTGACGGAGCCGGCTCGCGAGCGCGCGGGGGCGCCGACCTGCTGCGGCGGCGGCAGCCGCAAGGCGGAGGAGGCGGAGGCGAAGGGCGAGCCTGATTCGAAAAAGACAACTCCGTCTACCCCAAGAAGGAGGAGCACGCGGCGGAGGAGGCGGGGCGAGCCGGCGCGGGCGGGGCTGTCTGCGGCGAAGTGCGTCGGCTCGAGGTCGTGCGCCTGTCCAGAGCGGGGGCGGGTGGGGAGAGGGGGGGGAGGGGGCGGGGGCGGGTGGCGGTGGTGCGGCGCCGGCTCTGTCGACGTCTCGTCTCCGTGTGGCAGGAAGGAGGGGGAGAGGGCTGGTGCGTCTGCCCTGGCCTC
>NW_005199861.1:43417-110806 GCF_000372725.1 Emiliania huxleyi CCMP1516
GGTTGGGCAGGGAGCCGTTGGACAGGGGTCCCAGAGTAGAGCCGGGAGGAGGGTCATTGATGGAGATACGGTGGGGGGGGGGGGGGGCAGGCAGGGAGGCGAGGGGAGAGGAGGCCGGAGAGAGGCGTAGGCGAGGGCGGTACAGATCCCTTTGGCGGTCCTCCGCAGCTCGGCACGCCGGGCAGCGAGGGGAGGGAGCGGTACGAGGCGGCGAGCGAGGGGAGGGAGCCTGTCCACAGGGGCAGGCTGTGAAGAGGGGAGGGGAGCGGGGCGGCGAGGGGAGGGGAGGGGAGGGGGGGGGATGCCCGACGAGAGCGGGTCGACGGAGCCGTAGCCGTGCTGTATCCCGACCAGCAGCGAGTAGTCCTACCGCCACCACCTCTTCATGCTATCTCGTTGCTGTCTTGTCTTGTCGTTGGGCGAGCAGCGGGCGCACCATGATGTTGTGCGAGCGGAGGAACTCGGCGTCCTGTTCACAGCGAGGAGGTGTGAAGGCGAGTCCGAGGTGCCGCCGAGCGCAGCTCACTCCAAAGTCCTTCTGGCACTGCCCCGCCAGCTGGGCCGCCTGTGCACTCGTTAATGGTTAATTAGTACTAATCAACTGCAGATGCAACCCTAGCTGGGCCGCCTGCTCACACATAGCCGCTGTGAAAAGCCGCTCTTCACACCTCGGCAGCCATCTCGGCCGCATCTCGGCTGTATCTCGCCTCGGCAGACGGAAGGTGGAGCTTGCGCTGCAGGTCCGAGTCGAGCCGGGTGCCCGACTCGCGGCGCGCAGACCGGCCGATCCAAGAGCCTGCTCCAACGCACGGACGAGGTGTGAAGAGGCGCCGGTCGCGGTGGGAGGTGCCCGAGTGACGATGTCGGCGCTGCTGCGGCTGGTCGCCTCAGCGGGCGGGCTCCGCGACACAATTAATTAGATTAATAAATTAGTTAGGCAGGTCGCCTCAGCGGGCAGCTCCGCGACACAATTAATTAGATTAATAAATTAGTTAGGCAGGTCGCCTCAGCGGGCGAGCTCCGCGACATCTCGGGCGATCTCGAGGCATTAGGCGCCGCTCCAAGAGCCGTTTGGGACCGTTAGCGATCGAGCTGGCAAGGCTGCATCTCGGCTGCATCTCGGCTGCATCTCGGCTGCATCTCGGCTGCATCTCGGCTGCATCTCGGCTGCGCTCTAGCTGCGAGGCGTAAGTATCGAGGAGAATGTCAGGAAATGTCTAGGAGATGTCCCTTGAGGTCGTAGCGCTCGAGCTGCGAGGCGGGGACGGAGGCGGCGTGGAACAGGTTCTCCATCACCTGCAGTTAACGAGTACTAATGGCCAGTATAACTCATGAACAGGCGGCGTGGAACAGGTTCTCCATCACCGCAAAACGGCGCGACTGGCCGTGCATCGTCAGGCAATAGCAGCCTAATCGGCCATCCACGGAAGGAATGGGTCGGTTGATCACACTGGCCGTGCACCGTCGACGCAGTGTCCGCCGGAGAAGCGGGAGAGGAGGGAGCGCGGGTTGGTGCGCAGGAACTCGTAGTACCGCGGCAGCATCTTGAGCAGCCTCCGCTGCTCCTAGCTCGCACACCGCAAGCCCATGAGAATGCAGCTCCTGGACTCGCTCCCGTGAGCAGCCCCTCCGCCGCTCCTTGCGGCCGATCGTCTTGACGAGGTAGCGCCGGTCCGCCGTCGTGAAGAAGAAGCCTCCGCTCCGCCCCTCTGAGAAGTTACCCACCATGCGGTCAAGGGACATCTCCTAGACATCTCCTAGACACTTCCTAGACACTTCCTGAGAAGTTACCCACCATGCGGTCAAGGGACATCTCCTAGACATCTCCTAGACACTTCCTAGACACTTCCTGAGAAGTTACCCACCATGCGGTCCACGAAGTGCTCCAGCTGCCTAGTGAATCAATGAATTAGGCAGCCTCATCAATTAATTACGATTAATTAATCCGGTCCACGAAGTGCTCCAGCTGCCCCTCGCCCTCGAGCGAGTAGATGTACGACTTGAACGAGACGTGGTACACCAGCTGGCGCAGCGCCTGCCACGCCAGCGGCGCGTGGTGCTGGAAGTAGACCTCGGAGGCGTCTAGGAAGTGTCTAGGAAGTGTCTAGGAGGTGTCTCGGAGGTGTCTAGGAAGCGCCTGCCACACCATCGGCGCGTAGTCCTGGAAGTAGACCTCGGAGGCGACTTGCAGCGTCCACACCTCGGTGAAGTGCGAGCGGGAGAGTTGCGGGATCGCGGGGTCGTGGAAGCCGCCCGCCTAGGAAGTGTCTAGGAAGTGTCTAGGAGGTGTCTAGGAGGTGTCTAGGAGGTGTCTAGGAAGTGTCTAGGAAGGGTCTAGGAAGGGTCGTGGAAGCCGCCCGCCTCCGTGGTGAAGCGGCCGAACCGGCCCGGGTGCAGCACCCCCTCCCCCTCCGCAGCCTCGGGCTCGACCGACGCTCGGGACGTGTCCCACTGTCGGCTGACCACCTAATTAATTAATATAATTAGGCTAATTATTTAATTAATTAGACGTGTCCCACTGCCGACCACCGAGTCCGACACGGCGGTGCTCTCGCCGAGCAGCGGCTGGCGCAGCTTCGCCGAGTACGACGCCGCCGGAAGGGTGGGCGAGGGCATCAGCGGAAGCGGCGGCGTGGTCTCGGGGCACTGGCCACAGCAGCAGCAGGGGAAGCAGCAGCAGCAGCAGGTGGCGCCTGGGTTAACCAATGACCGTTGTCAATCCACTAACTACTCGTGAGGGAAGCAGCAGCAGCAGCAGCTGGCGCCTAGTCGTGGATTGACCAACCGGCATTGAGTCACCACCCACGAGAGGGAAGCAGCAGCAGCAGCAGTGGTGCCGCCAGTGTCGGCGGGGTGGTGGGGAGCAGGAGGCAGCCGGGCAGGGTTCTTGACCGTGATTGCCTCCGCGTTGACAGTGCGCGTCGAGCTGACGACGCCAACAATCGTATGCCGCACGAACTCGCGCCGCAACGCGTCGGAGATGTCGTCCGCATGAGCGTGCAGCGCCTCCGAGCCTCGCGCCTCGCGCCTGCCCCACGACACTCATTAATTAGTACTAGCTGTTTTAATTAGCACAAGTTGTTAATCAGCTAATTAGCCTCGCGCCTCGCGCCTGCCCCACGACGCTCACTAATTAGTACTAGCTGTTTTAAATAGTACTAGTTGTTAATCAGGTAACTAGCCTCGCGCCTCGCGCCTGCCCCACGAGACGTGTCTAGGAGGTGTCTAGGAAGTGTCTAGGAAGTGTCTAGGACATGTCTAGGAAGTGTCTAGGACGTGTCTAGGAAGTGTCTAGGACGTGTCTAGGACGTGTCTAGGACGTGTCTAGGAAGGGTCTAGGAAGTGTCTAGGACGTGTCTAGGACGTGTCTAGGAAGGGTCTAGGAAGTGTCTAGGACGTTTCTAGGAAGGGTCTAGGAAGGGTCTAGGAAGGGTCTAGGAAGTGTCTAGGGAGTGTCTAGGAAATGTCTCCTGCCCCACGAGACGGCATGCAGCAGCGCCGAGCGGTTCACGGCGAGCTGCATCAGCAGCCAGACGGCGGCGTCGCAAGTGCCTGGAGGAAGGTTCCGAGAAGGTTCGTGCAGGGCGCGTCAGCAGCCAGGTGTTTGCGTCGCAGCTGCCCAGCAGCCCGAGCGACGCGGCGAAGGCGTGGCGGGCCAGCGACTCGTACCGCACGCCCCGCATCTCGTACCGAAAGTACATGAAGACGTAGAGCCCGCCTAACGCTCGGCATCGCGCTCGGTGAAAGGTGACTACCCACCGATGAAGCGCATGGCCACGTGCAGCTTGCCCATCCACAGCCAGAACGCCGAGAAGACGGCCGTGGCGATGCGAGAGGCGCGCAGCTGCAGCAGCCGAGGGCGCAGTCGCGAGGCGACGGTGGCGCGGTCGCCTCCAAAGTTGATGCGCCACTCGCCTGTTCACAGCGCGCCCAGCCGTGAAGAGACGCCGTTCACGGGTCTCGACCGACGCTGACGCGCCACTCGCAGTGGGCCAGGGCGACGGTGGACAGGATCGGGTACAGCACAACCCACCCTCCGAGCAGCGCCTAGGAAGCGTCTAGGAAGTGTCTACGAAGTGTCTAGGAAGTGTCTCAACCCACACTCCGAGCAGCGCCCAATTGACTCCCGTCCGCAGCTCGCCGTCGCGCGTCGCTGCGACCCAGCAGAGCTGGTACAGAGGCCGGTACCCTGCACAAACAGGCAATCGCTGAGGAATACGTGTCGTCCGTCCGCCAGCTGCGCACAGAGGCCGGCAGCCGTGGTTGAGCGACGCGAAGGCGCCGCTGAGCGCAGAGCCGAGCCAGACCCAAGTGTGGAAGGCGCCTGGTCACGGAGCTACTGTTTGTGACTTGAGGACGACTCCTCAACCCGAGCCAGAGCTCAGGGTGTGGAGTGCGCCCATCCGGTCGGCGGGGCGCGTGAAGGGGCGCGTGACGGAGAGGTAGAGGTTGAGGGCGAGGCAAGCGTACCTGCAGACAGGCGGGGGTGGAGCAGGGGAGGCGTGAAGAGGCAGGTGCGAAGAGGCAGGTGTAAAGAGGTCGAGGAGGAGGGGCGAGCCGTGCGTGTGCCGGCCGAGCGAGCCGAAGAGCGAGAACGGTTAGTCATGACTAACTAAGTTCTAACACAAGTCGCACCAGCCGAGCGAGCCGAAGAGCGAGAACTGGGCGAGGAAGGCGAGGGCGGGCGTGCAGGTGGCGACGGCGTCCTCGTACTGCACTCCGTCGTCCTCCCTCTCCCCGCGAGCCGACCAGCTCCCCACCACCAGCCGGCCGTTGAGCCACATCAGCTGGCAGCAGAGAAGCAGGTCGCAGCCGATGCGCCAGAGGGTGACGGTGGAGGGGAACTGGGCGAGGCGGCGCGAGCGCGTGTGCAGCAGCAGCACCAGCGCGCAGCAGAGCATCTGCCGCCGCGGGCGGGCGGGACAGGGAGGCTGAGCCGAGAGGCGCCCGAGGGGTGCGGCGGGAGCGAAGGCGGGACGGTGCGGAGGGAGGAGAGGCCAATGCGGCGCCAAGGGAGGCGACCGTGCACGCGCAGCGCGAGGCTCGCCCGGCGAACCGCCTCGAGCCACGGCTTCGTGGCGGGAGGCGGAAGGTGGTGGGCGTGGGCGGTGTGGGAGCGCGGGCGGCAGCCGTGTGGCGCGGTGGCACCGAGACGCTCGACGTGGCGAGCGAGATCTTTGCGGTGGTGAGGGAGCCGGCGACGTACAGCTCCATCTCCTCGCTGCCGGACCGCCGGTACAGGAACGTGGCCGCCGCCTCAGCAACGTCCAGCATCTCCGCTGCCGCTGATATCTTCGCGCCTTGGGGATTCGGGCTCCTTGGCGGGTAGGGACACTCCATGTCGCCGGCGCGCGACAGGCTCCCGTCGGCCGGACTGCCCTCGACGAGTGGGTGTCGCCAACCAAGGCGACACGCACTCGAGGGTAGTGCCGACGGGACGCGGCTCGAGGGCGACTCTCGCGAAGGCACGGCTGGCAACCGTGGCGCGTGCCCCTCGCTCACACCCCGGCCCGACACGCACATACAAGACAAGCCCGGCGTCCTGCTCTCAAAAGAAAAGAAAAAATGGGAAGGAGGAGACCAGCGGGGGAGACTCCCCGCCTATGCAACACCCCAGAGAGGGGCTGCCATCGCCGAAGCTGTGCCTAAGCATAACTCCCAAACCCGCAGCGGCCCGGGGGGCCTTGGGGGCAGCCTGCCGGACCGCTGTTGCACGGGGCTAAGCACCAGAAGATGAGTGTAGTTGATGGATCGGGCTGTCGACCGTGCCTCCCCTCTTTTCGCCAGAGTGGGACCTACGCCGCGCCGGGTAGGGGGCGCGCCTGGTCCTCGACGGAGCCGCGCGCCCCAAACGACCCAGGCGGCGAGTAGTCGTCGTCGAACCTTCGGCGCGTAGTCGCCCGTGGTCAGCGCCCTTCCTCCCTCGCCCGTCCCTATTCGTATTGCACCCGAGGCGCCCGCGGCATCTCGCCGCCCATCTTCGGCCACGCGTTGTAGTCGAAGATGGCGGCGTTGCGCCTCGCGATGATGGTCGAGTGCACTTGCAGGAAGCGCTTGCGCTCGCTGCTGACTCGCCATCCTTCGTTCGCTGTCGGAGGATGTCTTAGCAGCCTTGATGTCGAAGTTGGTGTTGAACCACGTCGCCGCCTCGTGCCCGATGCCGCCGCGCGTGCTCGCCGCCCACGTCATAAAGTCGCAGTTTTTGGCGTCGCACACGCCGCTGCCTTGGGGCTTGGCCTTCCGCTTCGTCGCCTCGGCGTAGTTTTATTTTTGTACGTTTATGTTTTGAAAGAGAGGTAAAACCCACGTGGTACCTGCAAAAACGTGACGCACACGCCACGCGCCTCGCTTGGTGACCTCGCTGTGCGTCTCCCGTTTCGCGTTACTTTATTAGGTTTGCATGCGCTCTGCCACGGCGTGGGCGCACTGTAGGGTGGAACTGGAGGGCGAGGGCGCAGCCGCGCTGGTCCACCTGTGTGGAGATGTTTACCTGACCTTACCTGACCTTACCGCGCTGGCCCGGTCTTGCATCAGCCCGCGCCGCTCCGAAGCTCCTCTCAGCTGATCGGCGCGCCCCTGACGGCGGCGGTACACTTGCCTGCTCGCAGGCAGAGGTGTGAAGAGGCGCCCCGTCACAGCGCTGCGCAACTGGCGGCCGCCGCCTTCGGCTGTGGCGAACGCGACGCCCTTGTAGCAGGCCACGCCCTCGGCGTCGGTGGCGAGGTCGGGCATGCATGTCTCCCACGCCTGTTCACAGAGCGAGGTGTGAACGGCGCCTGCGCCAGGGGCGGGCTCGCGCCTCACGCATTCTAGTCCAAGCAACTCTCGGCATCTCTCGGGCGGATGCATCTTCGCGCGTGACCTTCTTCTTGGCGAGCTTCTTCGGGTTTTGCTCCGGCTCGCCCGCGAACCCCTCGAAGCTCACCCTGGCCCCCGGCGCCGACCCGTCGGGCGGGGTGACGAAACAGAGGCCGCCCTCTCCCTTGGCGCAGAGCACCATCCCCTGCGACTCGACGCCGCCAAGCTTCTTGCTGCCCAAGTTGCAAAGCACAACCACGCGCGCGCCGCGCACCTGATTAATTAATCACATCTGTAAGCACCTAATTAAGTGACTAATGATCACGCGCGCGCCGCGCACCGCGTCGATGGGCAAGTGCTGCGCCAAGCCTGGTGCACGCCACGAGCCGTGAAGCGACGCTGCACCTCGGCTGCACCTGCGCTGCATCTGCGCTGCATCTCGGCTGTCTCTCCGCTGCATCTCGGCTGCATCTCCCGCGCGCCCGAAAGGATCTGGCGCGGCCCGGCCGGCTCGCCGAGGTCGATGGTCTCGATGTAGAGCTTGTCGCTTTCCGGGTGCGCCTGATTAATAGCTAATTAGGTGAGTAATTAATAGTTAATTAATCTCGATGTAGAGCTTGTCGCTTTCCGGGTGCGCCTGGTCTCACCGCACGCGCCGTGACGCCGCGCCGTACCGCCCTCGCACCACCGCCCTCATACACCACCGCCCTCGTACACCACCGCCCTCGTACACCCCTCGTACACCCCTCGTACACCCACCCAAAGACCTCTCATCTCGGCTGCATCTCGGCTGCCTCTCGGCTGCATCTCGGCTGCATCTCTCGCGCCTCGGCCGCGGTGATGACGCCGACGCGGATGTCGAGCCAAGACACATCCACCGCCCTCGCGTCTACCTCACACCGTCCGCTGTGAGAAGAGACGCCGTTCACAGCCCGTCCGCGGCTGACGCGATTCCAGCGCCGCCTCCGCCCCCGCCCCCGCCCCCGCCTCCGCCTCCGCCTCCGCCTCCGCCTCCGCCTCCGCCTCCGCCCTTCGCAGCCGCCTTCTCCTTCGCCGCAGCCTTGGCCGCAGCCTTGGCCGCCGCCTTGGCCGCCTGATCACACCACCCCGCCCTCTGTGTGTGAACAGCGTCTCCGTCGCCGCCGCCGCCGCCGCCGCCGCCTTGGCAGCAGCCGCCCTCTCCGGGTCCGCCTCCGCCCCGCCTCCTCCTCCTCCTCCGCCTCCTCCGCTGCCGCCTCCGTTGCCCTTGCCTCCTCCTCCGCTTCCCTTGCCCGCCGGCGGCTGCTGCCGCGCACGCGTCTCGGAGGAGGGAGGCGGCGCCGCTGCGGCGGGCGGCAGGATGGAGCCGACCTGTTCACGGCGGGTCCGGCGTGATCACGGCGGATAAGGCGTGAAGGCCGCCGCGTCTTTTGGAAGGCGGCTCTGCCTCCCACCGCAGCAGCCGCGTCTCATCTCGCCTCCACCTCCGTCCCGATCTCGTCCCGATCTCGTCCCGATCTCGTCCCGATCTCGTCCCGATCTCGTCCCGATCTCGCCTTCATCTCGCCCATCAGAGAGTCGAGCTGCGACAGCACGCGCTCGAACGGCTGCGGCGGCGGCGCGGCAGCCTCCATCTTCTTCAGCATCGCCTGTTTGGAGTCTCGTCATCAACCAGCGACCGCTCGCCAATGCGCCCCTCCCCTCCTCTGACGGCAGCGTCGCCTCGGCCGCCTCGGCCGGCAGCATCGGTCCAGGCTCGCTCGAGTCTCCCTTACCGAACCGCGGGACGACGTGGAAGTGCGCGTGGAACACCTCCTGCTCCACACGCCGCTGGCATGAGCGGACGCCCTCCGCAGCGGCACGCGTGAATGAGCTTGCGGCTGTGGCAGAGACGGCACCTGGCCGGCCTCGGCGCCGCTGTTCTGCAGCACCTTGACAGCAGGCGCGCCGGTCGCCGCCTTGACGAGCTGAGCGAGGCGCGGCAGCGAGGCGAGCGTGCTCGCCGCCACGTCGGGAGCCATGTCGAGCACAGACACGCACGGCGCCTGGCGGGGGGAGGCGGGGGGAGGCGGGGGGAGGCGGGGGGAGGCGGGGGGAGGCGGGGGGAGGCGGGCTGAGGCGGGAGGAGGCGGGAGGAGGCGGGCTGAGGCGGGAGGAGGCGCAGAGAGAGGTGCGGCGGACGGTGCGGGTCAGTTAGGCGACGGTTCGCTGAATGGCAGCGGCGGAGGTGTGGGAGCGGCGAGTGGTGTGGCAGCGGCCGAGCTGTGACAGGGAGGCTGACAAGAGCGGCGGCTGCACGCCTTTGGGATGAGGAGAGAGTGCCCAGCGCAGCACGGGAAGGCGTCGAGGATGGCGAGGGCGTGCTCCGTCTCGAAGATCTTGTAGGACGGGATCTCGCCGCGCAGGATCTTGGCAAAGATGTTGGAGTCGTCGTACGAGGCTAGCGACGCTGAGGGCATCGCGTGGAACGTCGAGCAGAGGCGCGAAAGAAAAATGCGGCTCGGGTTACTCCCCGGAAATTCTTCTCCGTGTTCGCGCGCTCGAATCACGATGCCCGCCGCGAGCAACAGCGCTCTGTCCGCGAGGATCAAGGCGCACCTGCGGGAGCGCGGCGTCTTTGACGAGCTGCGTGCTCTTCTTGTGGCGGACGGACTCGGCTGTGACGTGTCACCCGGCTCGGTGGAGTCGGCGGCGCTGGGAGCGCTGTCGGACGGTTCGCCTGCTCTCGCTGTGGGTGGCGGCGGCTACCAGCTGCAAGTGCGCCTGTTCGGCGGCCGCGCCTTTGAGGAGGGCGGCGGCCGCCTGCGCGTCTGCGTGCAAATGGGCGGGGAGCGCTTCACGACCGCGCGAGTGGCGGCGGTGGCGGAGCCTGCCTTGTCCGGCCGGTTCGTCTTCTCTCTGCCGGCGGAGGCCGAGGCGCTGCTGACGTGGCGCGAGCCGCTCTACCTGCTGGTGCTGCAGTCCCGCCGCCGCTGGCGGGGGAAGGCGGAGGCGGCGGAGGCGGTGGCGGAGGAGGCGGAGGAGGAGGCGGAGGAGGAGGAGGAGGCGGAAGAGGTTGTCTCTTCGCTGCTGCTCGAGTGGCGCAAGGTGCTGCACCTCGGCGCCTGCTCCCTCTCCCTCGAGCTGAGCGGCGCGGGCGTGCAGACCACGCTTCCCGCCCACCCGCAGCTTGCTGACCGCGCCTCTTCACACTGGTGAGCTGTGAACAGGCGTGCAGTCCAAGCTGCCCGTCGGCTGCCTCGAGATCCAGCTCTCCCTCCTCGCACCGCACCCCCTCCCCGGCCCGCTAGCGCCGCCCGCTCCGCCGCTGCACGAGGTGCGAAGAGATGTGGCCGAGAGGTAGGGGGTGGCGGGGCCGAGGAGCTGGCGGTGCTCTGTGTCCGTGCCCACGACCCATGACAACCGAGAGACACCCATGACAGCCCGAGAGATGACCTACCGCTCCGCCGCTGCACGAGGCGGGTGCGGTCGAGGCGCAGCTCAAGGCGGAGCGGGCGGCGGAGCTGGACGCCGCGCGCTGTCAATGAAAAGCTACCAATTAAAGTAATTAACTTTTAATTCATAGGCGGCGGAGCTGGACGCCGAGCGCCGCTTCTTCAGCTACGCGAAGGCGCGGTGGTCCGACTACGTCTCCTCCTCTAACTAATTCAAAGGAATGAGTTAAAAGTAATTAATTAGGCGTGGTGGTCCGACTACGTCTCCTCCTCCGCCTCCCTTGGCCGCCGGCCGGTCAAGCTGTTTGCCCTGAGCGAGCTTGGCGTGCAGCGGCCAGTGACGTGCTTCGTGCGGCCGCTCGACTCCGGCCGGCTGCTGGAGAGCGCGGCGCAGGCTGCGCACTTTGTCTCTCTGCTGCGGTGGGAGAGGGCGATGCCGGTTGGAGGGACGGACGTGCGGCAGTCGATTGATTCAAAGTAGTTAATTAAACGTAATTAGTTGACAGGTCGGAGGGACGGACGTGTGGCAGTCGATGGGCGCGACGCTGGCGAGGCGTGCCGGCGAGGCGGAGGAGCTCGCGGTGCTGCTTTGCTCGCTGCTGCTCGGCCTCCGGCTGGACGGCCTTCACAGCAGCCGCCGCGAGCTCTGTTCACAGCCTTCGGGTGTGAACAGGCTTCGGGCTGGAGGCGTACGTCGCCGTGGGCAAGGACGAGGCGGGGCCGCGCGTCTGGGTGATGAGCGCCGCAGAGCAGGGCAGCTTCACCTTTTGGGACCCGGCCTCGGGCGCGAGGTATCACCACGCGCCGTGCTCGCCCGCCGCCTCTCCCTACCTGTCCATCGGCTGCGCGTTCAACCACGAGTCCTTCTACGCCAACCTTCAGGCGGACCTCCCTCTCCTCCCGCCCCCCCCGCCCCCTGTGAACGGCGTCTCTTCACAGCTCCGTGCCGTGAGCAGGAGGACGACGCCCTCTCCTCCTCCTCCCTTGCCCTCGGGGAGCCGCTGCTCTGGAGAGCGATCGACCCTGCGCTGTTGCGGCGCCTCACGCCGCTACCGGCGCCGCGGCTGACGGCCCCGGCGTCGCAGGACGGCAGGGTCGGCCGGGAGGTTGCGTTGGAGGCGCAGTTGCGCCGGAGGCTGGAGGCGCACCGCGCGTCGCTCGGCCTCGCGACCTCTTGGGACACCGCCCTCGAGTCAACCCTCGGCCCGACCACTAGATGCGCCGAGATGCGCCGAGATGCGCCGAGATGCGCCGAGATGCGCCGAGATGCGCCGAGATGAGCCCTCGAGTCCTCGGCCCCGCCCTCTACGCGGCTGGAGGCGCAGTCCAGTAGCCGTGAGTGACATGTGAAGTTGTACGCCAGGCCCGGCTCTCCACTCGTACGAGCTGGAGGCGCAGTGCGGCGCCACACTTGGCGACCCTTCCTCCGGCCGGCCAACCCTGACAGAGGTGGAACCTTCTCTGAACCTTCTCTGAGCTACCTTTCAGGTGCCCCTCCCTCCCGGCGACCCTGACGCGGCGTAGACTTCTCCGAACCCTCTCTGAACCCTCTCTGAACCGCCCTGCAGGCGCACCGGAGTTCAAGCTCGCCGTCAAGCGCTGCACGCCGACCGGGCACACAGACGCTTCCTAGACACTTCCTAGACACTTCCTAGACACTTCCGAGACACTTCCGAGACACTTCCGAGACACTTCCGAGACTCTTCCGAGACACTTCCGAGACACTTCGCTAGCGTTGCATGCCGACCGGGCACCTCCCTTCCTTTCAGCGGCCACAGCACCTAACACCCGGCATGTCCAGGACATGTCCAGGACATGTCCGTGCCGCGTCTTGCTCAGGCACACCCTTCCGCGGCTGCCCCACCCGCCATACGGGCATGTCCAGGACACGTCCCCGACATGTCCACGCCGGGCTTAGGCACACCTTCCGCGGCTACCCCGCCCACTTTACGCACGCGAGACCCGCCGCGATGGCGCGCCACCTCGCCACCGCCGCCGGGGCTGCCGGCGTGCTGCAGTGCAAGGCGCCGCGCGCCAGGCTTGCGCTGCGGCTGCGCACCTTTGCCTACCCCGACGGAGTCACCTCGGCGTGGCTCCTCCTCGCCTGCAGCGCCGCGCTCGAGTAGGAGGGCTGAGATGCGGCAGCGGAAAGGGCGCGTTTCCTTGGCGATGCTCCCCTCGCAGGCCACGGCATGACATCTGCACCGGTGCTCTCCGGAGCGCTAAGGGTAGTTTCCCTGCCTGCTCTCCGCAGTCCGCCATGCCACCTCCCCTGGTGGAGTCAGATCTCTCTGCTCAGTAGTCTGGAGGTGAGTCAATCCTCCTACCGTTGCATTTGTGGGGACGTCGGCCAACGCTCGGCTCTGAGGGCCCCGGTTTAGTGTGGAGCTTCTCTGTGAGGACTCTGTCCGACTCTGTCAGGACTCATGTCAAGACTCTGTCAAGACTGTCTCTGTCAGTCAGGACTGTCCGGACACGGCGGGGAGCTTCACGGCAGGTAGGTTGGTAAGGTAAGGTAAGGTGTTAATTTCTCTCACGTCAACACATCACACCCACAAATATAACCCTGCACAAAGATCGCAAGGTGGGGCTTCAAGGGCGGGGTCCGGGGACCTGCTCCTTTTTACCCATCTCACAGTAGCCGAGAGGTGTCCGTTATTTATTTATTTATTTAGCAACACATCGATGTGCACAAAAAGAGTGGTGCTGGTGGGGCAAGGGGGGGCAACCCTCGCCAACAAGCAACATGCGCAGCCGCAGGCGGGCCGCGGTCGGGTCGCGCAACGGGGCTTTGATTACAGATTAGGCGCATGTGTGTGCTCTGGTGTAGGTCATCTGTGTGTGCCATCTGACAATTGCAGCGCGCTAGTCGTCTGCTCTGCATGTACATGTGTGCTCGAGTCGTGTGGAGTGATGAAGTGAAACCACCGCAACTGAAAAGTGAACAACATCGGCTGTGGTGTGAGTGTGTCCACGAGTCGCGAGTCGTTAGGTCATTTAGGAGCCGGCGGCTTCATCTCAGCCTCGTCCACCGCGGACTCCACCGCGGCCTCTCCGAACTTAGGGGTCTTTGCAGCAGAGTCTTCGACCGCCTCAACCGTCTCCACGTCTGTCTCCACGTCGGCCTTTCCGACCGCAGGGATAGCCACCGCAACGGAATCGGCCACGGAGGTCTCCACCGCAGCCTCCACCGCCGCACCCTCCGCCTCCGCAACCTCCGCAACCGTTGTCCCCGCTGCCGCCGCCTCAGTCGCCACCGCTTTTGTTCCGACCATAGCGTCATCCAGCTCGTCTCCTGTGGCGAGCTCAGCCCCTGCCTCCTGCTCGGGAACGGAGAGGGCCGGCGGAGCGTCCGGACCACCTCCTTCAGCTGCCCGCTCGGACCGGAGGGACGGCACTGCGACGTGCGTCGTCGCCATCTCCTCCCGCCAGTTTGACTGCTCCCGGTTCGCCCGTTGCGCGTGCATCACCTGCCACAGGGGGGGCTTTGTAGAGTCAGAGTGCACGGGGAGCAGGGGGTGGGGGTGGGGGGGCGTTCCTCGACGTGCAGCTTCTTATAAAGATAACAGCAGAGGCAAGCCAGCAACAGCAGGCTAACAAGGCCGATGACCTATTGAAACGCCTCGACTTCCACCCTGCAAAATGTGAAGTGGGCGGTACAGCCACAAGACCGAAACGACGGGAGCAAAGACTTCGACATCAAAGGTCCCGACGTGGTTGATTTTGACTTTGCCGCCGTCGTCGTCATCATCATCGTCGTCGTCCGTGCCCTCGACAACGGTTTGAACTACTGTTGGGGGTGTCACATCCTGCACACGGGCGTACTCAGAAGTGCGCCGGTTGATAGGAGCCCCTTGAGTGTGTGGTGGGGCAAGGCCGAGACACCTCCACATCGATGCCGAACGCTTCGCTGGCGGCCTCAGCAGTCGCTGTGGCAGGTTTGAGGTTGGACTTGATCTCCTCCGCCTAGGTTGTGCAAATTGAGTACGTGTGCGCTCCATCTCCACATTGTGCCATTGTGAGGTGCGACGGCGCATGAGCAGCGTCGGTCGCAGCGATCGAGACTCGGAGCGTTGTGCTGCCGTCCTCTTGCAGCCGACGCGCTCTCGTTGTTTCGGCCTCCTCGATGGCAACGTCCGAGGAGGTGACCCCGGCAGCAGCTGATTCGGCAATGCTGCGTTTCAAGCTTTCAAGGCCCTCTGTCCACGACCAGCTACTCGGTACGGAGAGGTCAAAAGCCACGTAGAGGGCCTTGAAAAGTGGCGGTGGTGGCGGTGGAGGCGTCGGCATTGATGAGGGAGGAGGTGTCGGTGATGGCGACGGCGGAGCAGGTGGCGGTGCGAGCGAGGTAAGGGCGGTCGTTGTAGAAGAGGAAGACGGCGATCGCGCCCGGCAACGCGTCTGCTGCAGCTGCCGCCACCGCCGCCTCCGCCGCCGCGTGCGTTGGGAAGCGCACGCGCCACCGGCCCTCCTCGTAGCGCGGGTTCTCAAACGCCCCGAGAGCACTGCGCAGCTCGGCCTCGGCGCCGGCGCCGTCGAGCCCGCCGCCCTTCTCGATGAGGATGACCACCTCGCCGTCCAGCTCCGCCGGTCGGGCTGGCACGGAGCGGTGGCGGATGACGATCGTGCCGAAGAGAGAGGCGTAGACGTCGCCCATGACCTGCGGAGGGGCGAGGAGAGGGGAGGCGTGGGGAGAAGCACGGGCATGTGTGCGGGCGAGAGAGTGGGGAGTAGAAGAGCGGCGGGCTGTGAGGGCGGCGGAGAGAAGGCGGCGCGGACCTTGAGGGCTTGATAGAAGAAATCGTCCTCTGCCGCCGTCCTTGGCTTTTGCGGGAGCGAAGAGAAGCTGCGGAGGGGGGGCGCACGGGGGGGGGCGGCAGAGTGTGAGAGAAGCGACACGTGATCGATAGGCGCAGAGGGAAGGCCTGTCCTCCCACGCGGCGCAGCCACTAGGTCTGGGGTGGGTCTGGGGCGGTGGCGCACTCCCAGAAGAGGGCGGTCACGTGCTCGCCGAGCGGGTGGCGCAGGAAGCGCCGCACGTTCGCCAGATACTCTCCGGTCACGTCGGGGTGGTCCGGCGAGGCCCAGCCGTAGGTCAGCCCGGCGACTTCGCGACTCAGCGAGCGCAGCGCCGCAACAGCCTCCTCCGGCGTGAGGAAGATGCGGATGCGTCGCTCCTCCTCCAACCGCTCCAGCTCTTGCCGGCGGAGGAGCTCGGGCAGCACCGCCTCGGAGCCGTCGGCGCGCAGGAACTCGGCGCGGAGCAGCTTGATGGCGCCGGAGTGGAGGGCGGCGACGAGCGCCTCGTCGAGGGCCGCCAGCAGCGGGATGCCCTTGTGGTCGGCGGCGGTGAGCTTGGGCAGCGAGGCTGCAGCGGTAGCAGAGGCCCTCTTGGCCTCCTCGAGCAGAATCACGTCCCCCTCGGGCAAAGTGGCGGCGCTCGGCGTGCTGACGCTGTTGAGCTGGTCCTTGAGCGACTGGATCTCGTCCTTGAGCGACTGGTTCTCGTCCTGCTTGAGCGAGTGGTGCTCCTTGAGCGACTGGATCTCGTCCCTGAGCTTGCGCAGCTCCGTCTCGTT
The DNA here is from genome assembly GCF_000372725.1 of Emiliania huxleyi CCMP1516. NCBI lineage: Eukaryota > Haptophyta > Isochrysidales > Noelaerhabdaceae > Emiliania > Emiliania huxleyi. The sequence continues at coordinate 59,208 of NW_005199861.1, forward strand.
GTTCTTGGAGGCGGTGCAGCCCACTTGAGCATCTCCTGCACCGGGGAGAGCGCGACTGTGAGTAGGCATCGGGATGCGAACGGTGGCCGGGTCGCGCGCGAGAGATGGTGGTGGAATGGGAGGTGCGGCTGAGGCAGGCGGGAGCGGTGCGTGGGTGACAGAGCGTGGGGCGGCGGTGCCAGAGGCGGTGGTGGCGGGTGGCGGAGGCAGCGGGCCGGAAAGGTCGACCTGCAAAGTCGTCCTGAGGACCGTCCTCCTGCTCTGCTTGCGCGGCGGAGAGAGCGGCCGCTCTCTCCTCGAGGCTGGTCCCGTGCAAGAGCTCGAGCGCGACGGCAGTGCACGGGTCCTTTGGCTGCTCGGCCAGCGCCTTGCCGACCGCCTTGCGAAGGCGCTGCTCGAGCGGGCCGCGCCAGCAGGACAGGTACTCCTCCGCGGAGGTGGCGGTAGCGGCGCTGTTCGGCATCACGTACTTCTCCTTAGGCGTCGGCTCTCCGGAGAGGTGGCGACAGCGGTGTGCTCAACAGCGCTCAACAGCGGCTCCTGCTCAACCGCGGCTTCCTGCTCAACCGCGGCTCGCGATGAGGCAGTCACGCTCGGCAAACCCCGCAAAGTGACCCGTTTTTACCCACCCACGCCCGTGCGCGCGTATCTTAGCTAAGGTACGCGGCCACACGCGCTGGCGCTTTCAAGCAAAGGGGTCTCCGCGCGCGGCGTCGGCGCACGCCGGGCGCGGGGGGGCAGCGGCGGCGGCGGCGGCGGGGGGGGGGGATGGATGCTAGAGACTCTCACTGATCACGTACAATGACCACAATTTCAAGCAGAAGCACAGAGCACACGCCCCCCAGCACAGCGGGGCGCTGGGTACAGAAAGAACATGATCCGCGCCCGTCAAACCACAACGCAACGACACATCGCTCTCGGTTGTAACCGGTACACGCCATGCGACGCGCGTCATCCTGCGTGCGGGCTGCTGGGCCCCGCAAAACACCGGTCCGCAGCCTACCTGCGAATGCGTCATCCCGCGCCGGGAGCGGCTCCGAGCGACGCGGCGTGCACGCCGGCGCTCAGCACGGCGTGTGGCGAGTAGTTGCGCAGCGACGAGACGGTGCGGTAGAGCGCGGGTCCGTGCACGGCCGCCTGCGACAGCAGCAGCACCAGCCCTAGCGCCAGCGCGTACACGGCGGCGAAGGCGGCCGCGAGCAGCAGCAGCAGCAGCAGCCCTGCCAGAGCGCGGCAACCCCAGTGCCGCAGCGCCCGCACCCACCGCCGCCGCCTCCTCCTCCTCTGCTCGACCGTAAGCATGCGCCGCTCCCGCGCCAAGCCGGCCGCGTCCGCGCGAGCCCTCGGCTGCGGCGGCGGCGCCTGGGCGTAGCGGCCGGGGGATGGGGTGCGGCCAGAGGGTGCAGCCGAGGTGCAACTCGCCCCCGGCTACGCAACAGTGTGGCCGAGATGCGGCTGCGATGCAGCCGAGGTGCAGCCGAAGTGCAGCCGAAGTGCAGCCGAGGTGCAGCCGAAGTGCGGCCGAAGTGCAACCGAAGTGTGGGGCGTGCGCCTGGTAGTGTCCGAGCGGGTAGGGCGGCTCGTCGGGTGGCGGTGCGCCTATTCACAGCGACACCGCCGTGAAGAGGCGCCGTTCACGGCTGCGTGCGGACGGACGGCGGCGGGGGCGCGTAGAGAGATGGTGGCGATAACTGCGGCGGCGAGGAGGAGGAGGATGTAGGAGGCCGCGGTGAGTGCTGTGGCGGCGTGCTCGGGCAAGTCGACTGCATAGGTGGTCGCCTGCTCACACCCCGCGGCTGTGAAGAGGCGCCGTTCACAGCTGCGTCGGCCGGGCGGCGGCGTCGGCGGCTGCGTTGGTGAGGGGGTCGTAGAGCTGCAGCTGCATCCCCCACGCCCTCCACACCACCGACGTCGAGCCTATTCACAGCTGGACCTCCCTGTTCACAGCTCCACACCCTCCCCCACGCCCTCCTCGCCACCGACGGCAGACCGTTCTGCAGCCGCGGCACGCAGCCATGCCCGCCCGCCCCGCCGCCGCACCACCCTCCCGCCCCCTCGCCCCGCTGCAGGGCCGCGCCGGCACCGCCGCCGCCGATCAGCGCCTCAAACAAGCGGCACGCGGCGGGCGGGCGGCGCGGCGGCGGCACAGGCAGCAGCGTCCCGTTCGGACTGACAGGCCGGTGGCGGGAGGAGGCGAGGCGGGGGGCGAAGGCAGTTGCGGAGGGGAGGGGGCTGGCCTGTTCACAGCTGGAGGTGTGAAGAGACGTCTCTTCACACCGGAGGCGGAGGGGTGGGGGCTCGGCTGGTGCAGGAATGGGCATGGGGTGTGTCGAACTCTTCACAGCGAGTGCGCCACGAGCAACGCGCTGGAGCGGACCTCGCCTATCTCTCGGCTGCGTCTCGGCTACCTCTCGCCCAGCAGTGCGTCGCAGCCACGGCGGCGGGGTGGACCCACCTGCGAAGTGTGAAGAGGTGCGGTGTGAACAAGCGGCGGGGTGGGCCCAGCTGGTAGGTGTGAAGAGGCGCGGTGTGAACAAGCGGCGGGGTGGGCCCAGCTGGTAGGTGTGAAGAGGTGCGGTGTGAACAAGCGAGGAGCGGGTGTGAAGAGGTGCGGTGTGACCAAGCGGGGGTGCGAGGCGCGAGGTGCGGAAGAGGAGGGCGCACTTTGAGTTGGCGAGCAGCTGGCGTGTCCACGACTGCACTGCGCCTGAAGGACTCAAACCTCTCGCTGATCAGCTCACTGGAAGGCTGCTGCCGTCTCCACGACGGCACTGCGCCGAAGAAGCCGAGTCGGCCTTCAAACGTGAAGTGCGCCTGAGGAGCAAAAGGAGCGGGCTCCTGCGGGAACGTTCCGAGAAAGTACCATCCGCCGTCGGCCCTCAACAGCAAAGTGCGCCTGCGCGCCCGCGGACAGCATCGCTACCGCCAGGCGCTCGATCGCCTCCTCCTCCTCCTATTACTTCAACCACCAGTCGACATCCTGATCATTGCAGCAGCCACCGCCTCCGCCGCCCGCTCCCTCGCCTCCTCCTCCTCCCGCCCCTCCCTCCTCCCGCCGCCAACTCCGCCGACCCCTCGCCCCGAGCGGGCCAGCCGCCGTACCGCTCTCCTCCTCCCAACTGCCCACGCCGCCTCCGCCGCCCCCGCCGCCCCTGCCGCCTCCACCGCCTCCGCCGCCTCCGCCGCCTCCCTCGCCACCTGCCGCCGCTGCCGCCGCCGCGCCGCCGCCGCGCCGAGCATTGCGTCGAGGCACGCGGGCAGCGCTGGCGCCGCCTTAGCCCCGCAGTACCACGCCAGCGTCTTAATTGAGAACTGTTACTCTTCACTGACCGAGGCATGATTCACTGATCGAGGCATCTCGCCTTCGCCCCGAAGTTCCACGCCAGCGTGTTCGGGTCCGCGCCGGCGGCGAGGAGAGGCAGCGCGAGAGGGAGGGCCTGCCACCCCCGGGCGCGAGGTGTGAAGAGTGCGAGGTGTGAAGAGTGCGAGGTGTGAAGAGCGCGAGGTGTGAAGAGTGCGAGGTGTGAAGAGTGCGAGGTGTGAAGAGTGCGAGGTGTGAAGAGTGCGAGGTGTGGAGAGTGCGAGGTGTGGAGAGTGCGAGGTGTGGAGAGTGCGAGGTGTGGAGAGTGCGAGGTGTGGAGAGTGCGAGGTGTGAAGAGTGCGAGGTGTGAAGAGTGCGAGGTGTGGAGAGTGCGAGGTGTGAAGAGAGCGAGGTGTGGAGAGTGCGAGGTGTGGAGAGAGCGAGGTGTGGAGAGTGCGAGGTGTGAAGAGTGCGAGGTGTGGAGAGTGCGAGGTGTGAAGAGTGCGAGGTGTGAAGAGAGCGAGGTGTGAAGAGTGCGAGGTGTGAAGAGTGCGAGGTGTGGAGAGTGCGAGGTGTGGAGAGAGCGAGGTGTGGAGAGAGCGAGGTGTGGAGAGTGCGAGGTGTGGAGAGGCGGAGGTGTGGAGAGGCGGTGCGAGGTGTGAACCGAAGCGCGTTCTGCTGATATGTCTCGGTTGCATCTCGGCTGTATCTCGGGTACATCTCGGCTGTATCTCGGGTAGATCTCGGCTAGATCTCGGCTAGATCTCGCCTCCGAGGCTGACCCGGCGCGGCACACGGCAGACAGCGCCGTGCCTGACAAACAAGAAAGTGAGGCATGGCGTAGTGAGGGACGGGGTCAAGGCACGGCAGCGGTCAGATGGGACTAGCGCCGCTCGCGATGACCCCGGACAGCCGCGTCGAGGGCGAGGAGGGGTCGGCACCGGAGGCGAGCAAGGTGCGGACCTGAGTCCGGTAGGGGGTAGGGGGTAGGGGGTAGGGGGTAGGGGGTAGGGGGTAGGGGGTAGGGGGTAGGGGGTAGGGGGTAGGCGAGCAAGAGGCGAACCTGAGTCCGTTCACTCTCACTGCCACACCTCCCCTTCCTCCGCCACTGACCGCTCTAGGGGAGAGGGAAAGGGGGGCTGGCGGCGAGCTTCAAGCGGCGCACCGTCGCCGCGGCTGCCGCGCGCGTCCGCAAGGTTGGCCAGACTAAAGGCCAACGCGTCTCAACTCAACTTCATCACGGCGCTGGGAAGGGAGGCGCAGACGCTCCGCCGCCTCCGCCGCCTCCGCCGCCTCCGCCGCCCCTGCCGCCGCTCATCGAAGAGGCCACCTGCGCCGCCTCGGCCTCCCCTGCCTCCTCCACCGCCTCCGCCGCCGCCGCTTCTGCCACCGCCGCCTCCGCCTCCACCGCCACCGCCTCCTCCTCGCCCTCCGCCTCCTCCGCCTCCTCCTCCTCCACCTCCTCCTCCGCTCGCTTCACCGGGAGCAGCTCGTTCTCCTCGCGTGGCGGCGCCTGCTCACACCGGCAGCCATCAAGCGACGCCGCTCACAAGCGATCGACAGCCTCGCTCTCCACGTCGCCGCAAGCGCCGCCGCCGCCACCAGCGCCGCCTCCCGCACCAACACGCCTGGTTCACACCGCCGAGGTGTGAAGAGACGCCGTCCACACACACACACCAGAGCCGCCTCCCTGCTGCAGACGCGCCCATAGCCACGGTGTGCGCCTCCGCCGCGTCTGCGCCCGCGCGCAGCAGCGCCGCCGCCACCGCCTCGCCCCCCTCCGGCGCCACCTCCGTCGCCCTCACCGCAATGTACAGCGGCGGCGAGGAGGACGCGAGGCCGCACGGGCCGATGGTTCGCCGCAAGGACGGGTCTGCGCCTACGCGCAGAGGAGGGAGGCGTTACACTCTTTTTTCCAAGCGAGGGGGTCGCTGCAAGGACGGGTCGGCGCCGCTAGCCAGCAGCGCCTCCGCCACCGCCGCGTGACCGCCTGTAGCCCAGCCCCTCTCAAGTGTACTCCGCGAACCCCTTCCCTCCGCCTCCGCCGCCGTGCCCGCCTGCAGCCGCCGCGGCGAGAGGCGTGGCAGAGTACAGCACGCCGCAAGGGCCGAGCCAGACACCTTGTGGACATGTCCCGGACATGTCCCGGACATGTCCTCCGAGAGCAGCAGGCCGCAAGAGCCGAGCCAGACACCGCGGTTCGGGTCTGATCCAGACGCGAGCAGAGAGAGGACGGCGGGGCTGTCGCCTGCGGAGGCCGCCTCGTGCAGAGGGGAGCGGGCGTACGGCGCCTGGAGGAGATGTCCAGGACATGTCCGGGACATGTCCGAGCCTCGTGCAGAGGGGAGCGGGCGTACGGCGCCCACGAGGCGGCTTCGAGCGGCGGGGGAGAGCCTGGCGGTAGGGGGTGGGGTCGGGATTAGGGTTAGGGTTGGGGTCGGGGTTGGGGTCGGGGTGGGTATGGGGTTAGGGTTAGAGGTTAGCCTGGCGGCAGCAGAGCGCAGTGCGCGAGGAGCAGGGCGACGCTCGCCGAAGCGACTGTGCGAGGCACCTGCTTCACAAGAAGGGGAATCGCGAGCACTGTTCGGCGCGACGCGCGTGCGAGTCAGCTGCGACCCGTGTGGTGTCTCGTCTATGAGGTGTAGGAACGGCGAGTCCAGAAACGCACTTGCAGCCCGAGGGCGAGGAGGGCGGTGGTGAGCTTTCCGATTGACTGGCCGAGCGGAAAGTAAAAGATGAAGAAGCGCGCCACGAGCGGAAGGTGCGCCACCACGTCCGACGCTGAAAGCAGCGGCGGCGGCGGCGGTTGCGCGTCCAGAAGCGCCGCAGAAAGGCGCACAGTCGAGCGGGCGGTCGAGAGGAAAAAGGCGACGCAGACGGCAATCGCGGTCTCGAGCGCGAGAACGATGCACCGGCCGAGCGGGATGGCCAGCAGCGCGTGCAGCAGTCGCCGCGGGATCAGCAGCGGAGGGATCATGCGGGATGGCCAGCGGCGCCGGTGTCGAGGAAGAGCGGGCGCCAGCGACAGCGGCCGGCGGCCAGCGTTTTCTTGTTTCCGAAAAAGAATTCGGGGGCCGTGGGCACGGGACTGGCGCGCACTGGCACTAACACAGGTACACCGGGGAAAATGTGGTGCACTAACCTCCAAGAAACCCATCGGGTCGCTCCTCATCGCAAACCCTGTCCAGCAGAGTCCTCCTTTTACGGAAGGTACGCAAGAGCCCCACCTCGGCCCTAGGTGTTAGATACACACGGGGGGGTGTTTGGACACACAGGATACACGTGAATCCACACTCAGTCTGGATACACAGTGGATACACAGTGAGATACACAGCCTCCGGTTTCGAAGACGAGCACGTTTTTTTTGCTGTGTCCGAAAGAGGTATTCGCCTGAGATCGCCGTCAGCCGGCCCGGCGGGCTCCCGACCAGAGCCCGTCCGGAGGCCACAAACGGACACTCTACCGAACTTTACGCCCCTAGACAATCCACCCCGACAAGCATACGGTGTTGTCCCGACCGCCCTGCGGCCCCAGCTACCAGCTGGCGCCGCTCGGCCCGGCTGGAGGCGCCTGGGGCGCCCAAAATCGCGGAGCCGGCGACGTCCTCCGGCCAGCAGCCGGATCGGGCGTCCGACCCGCCCCCTCGGCGACCCGAGATGGTCTCCCCGACCCCCGAGGCTTGGCGCACCGCGGGAGGGGGGCGGCCCAGCCACCCTGCACCGCCCAAGCCGCCCTCTGCAAGCCCAGGCGCGCCGTAGAGAGTGCCGACGCGATGTCGACGATTTTGGCCTGCGAGACGGGGGCGAGGAGCGGTGTGAGGGCGCCATGTGCCCGGGCGACGGGCTAAGGGGCCGCTACACGGGCCGCAGAGCTCACCAGCGCCGGCACGGTGGCGCTGGTAGCGATGGTGCTGCTTGCGGCCGCCTTTGGCAGTACCTGACCGAGGGCTGACTCGCGATGGCGACGGGGCGGCGAGCCGGGTGGCGGGGTGCGGGGAGGAAGGAGGGGACGCGCCGCGAGAGGGGGGGAGGGGCGCTCTCACGTCTGGCTGGCCCGCCCCGGCCCCCACGGGGTCGGGATGGTCGATGATGCTGCTCTAGGCGGTCGTTCCGGGTCGCCAGACCGGTCCTGCGGCGGAGTCGGAGTGTGAGGGGCAGGGGCACGGCCGTGCGGCGGAGGGGACTCGCATCGCGCAGCTCGCAGCAGCCCGAGAGGGCCTGAGCCCGGCCAGGGAGTTACCCACCGCTCGGGCCAAAGAGACAGCCTCGCTGGAGCTCGCCCCGCGGCCATTTTGTACGCCCGATGCACGCCTGACCCGGGAGGGGGAGGGGTGGTCAGAGAGACGCGGCGGGCCGGGGAGAGAGGGGACGCGCGCGCCTTCGAATACTCACTCGTGGCGCCGGCCGGCTCGCAGGGGCCGCCAGCGCCGCTACGGAGGCGCTGCCCGCCGGGAAGGTGCTCGGGAGGGGCGCTGGTCACTCCTTGGCGGCGCCTGCGGCCGGAGGGACGTGGGCTTCGGCGTGGCGAGCAGCGCGGGCGAGAGAGGGACGGCGCGCGGCTCCCAAACGAGCCGCACGGGCTTCGTCTGGGCCGCCGAGGCCACCTCCTTGGTCGCGGCGGCGGGGGTGATGGCGAGGTGGGCCGAGGCAAGCGTTGAACGTGCCGCCTTGCGCCCCTGAGGAGGGACGTGCGTGGGGTGCCACGGGCGGGGGGGGAGAGGTGAGAGGAGAGCGGTGGTCACCCCCACGAGGGGTGCGCGGACGCCGTCTGCCCCCCCCAGCCCGCCACTGACGCCGTGGCCGCGGCACGATCGAGGGCGCTGGTCGGGCGGGCCGTCTGAGTCGCCCAAGCGGTGCTCTGCCGGCCGGTGGACGCGCGCGAGGGTGGCCCGAGAGGGCTCAAAATACGGAGCCGCTCCCCGGCCGTCCCGGGCGCCTGTCACGCGGGCCGATGGCCCAGCCGTCCTGTGAGTGGCTGGAGCAAAGGGGGGAGAGCTCAGGAGGGCGACGGGGCAGGGAAGGGGGCGGTGATGCGGTGCGGCGGGGTCTACTCGGCGGCGTGTAGAGAGGAGGTGCTAAAAGGCGACTATAAAGAGGCGTCTACGGGTGATATGGTGCGCCACGACGGCGGGAGAGCTCTCTCCCGCCGCCCCGCGGGCCGTCCCGAGGGGCCTTGCAGCCCCACGCGCTCAGGCGCCGCTGTCGCGGGCAGAAGCGCCGCAGTGAAGGTGTGTCGGCCGCCATCTACAGGGAGCTGAACCGGTCGGGTAGGGGAGGCAAGCGCGAGCGGGTGGAGGGCAGTCTCGACCCGCCTACGGCGTTGTGGTGAGGGTGGGTATGTGGGCGACCTTCCATTGAGTCAGGAGCGTCGCCGCGCGCCGCCATCGCCCGCCGTGTGCCTCTCTGCCGGTGAGCGCGCGACGCAGGCACCTATCGTCAGAGGGGGGGGAGGGTGAAGCGCGAGCGTTTCGTGGACCTAGGAGCCGCGGCAGGCGGCATGTAGCCCACTGATAGCCCCGACCCAGGCCTCCTAGCTTCAGATCCCGCGCGCCGGGTCGTAGTATCGGCTCTGAGACGAGGGTTTGGGCTCTGCGATGGGCAGCGGCGACTAGAGCCTTGCCCAAGTTGGTCCACTTTCTCTAGCTGCGATCCATTTCGCGCGTGGAGTTTTGCCGAACTATGGTGTGCATAGGCTGCTGGTGTGGGGCGACCGGGTCTCACAGTGGGGCATCGCGCGTGGGGCAGAGGCCAGAAGCCCTGCGTGTCGACCAGCGAGTCGGGGTGCATCGGCTGCCGGCGTGTGTGTACGATCGAGGATGACGCTACGAGGGTCGCCCCCCCTGGCTGACAGCCCTGACGCCCTTCACTTCGCCGAAGCCGGGAGTGGCATATGCGCTGCGTCACGCTCACGAACAGCCGTGCGCAAGTGGCGATGAGCGAGGGCTATGAGTGCAACGCGCTGAGGCGGAGCTGACTTTGCTCGATTTTTAGCAAAACGGCCCCAAACCCTTACGAGGGCGAGTTCAAGGCGGGTGAGAGGGAGGGGCGCGGCGTCTTCGGGTTCGCCAGCGGCAACGTGGAGTCGGGCTTCTGCAAGCAGGATGCGCGCGTCGGCGAGGGCGTCAGGTGGAAGGCGGACGGGCGGCGGGCGGTGCGGCTGCGTGACGGGAAGGGAGTGGAGTACATCTCGCTGGAGGAGGCGCGGCAGACCGCCGAGCGGCTCGGGCTCCCCCTCCCCTCCCCGCTGCCCGGCGCGTGAGAGGCAGCACTCTTAGCGAGAGCACAAAAGAGCTGTGTCCACGCCGCATGCAATGGGAGAGGTGGCAGCACTTGCACGGAGCGGCGGGCGGGTACCCATGATTGAGGGGTGGAGGGGAGGGGGGGAGGGGGGGGGGGGGGTAGAGCATAAAGCCGTATGTACTATTTGAGCGAGCCCGCGGCGCGGCGCGCGCATTTGACTTTTCGGGCGGGGGCGAGTGAGGTTGGAGCGACATGATTTCATTGAGAGCCGGAGGAAAAGCAAACGCCTTGAGTGAATCGCAACAGCAAAATCACCTTTTCCCGGACACCTTCCGACTAAGTGTTCTCCAGCGGAACGGGGTGTGACAGCCATTGCATGCGGCAACAGACACTCCGGGCGGTTCGAGGCACGCCGTGTGCATGTGTGCACGGCAGAGACATAACAGTTGGAGAGAACAAGCGTTCAAGACGGGAAGGGGGCGCGCAAGTCGCGAAGCGCAGCCCTGCGGATTGCGCGTCGCCCAACTTCGCGCGGGGGCGTGCCTCGCCTCCGTCGGGCGTCGTCAGACGTTGATGACGCGCGACAGCTTCTGCAGCCGGTTGAGGAGCAGGTCGCCTAATTAATAGTTAATTAATAGTTCATTAGCCGGTTGAGGAGCAGGTCGCCTGGGCAGCAGCGAACTCGCTGAGCAGCTGAGTTGGCGTCCGAAACCGGTTGCTCGGCCCTTGATCTCGGCGCAATCTCGGCCACCCTCTCGAGCGGCTCTTGCGGCGTAGATCTCGCATTGCTTGATCTCGGAACTGGGCACAATCTCGCAACAATCTCGCAGCACTCTCGTGCAGATCTCGCATTGCTTGATCTCGGAACTGGGCACAATCTCGCAACAATCTCGCAGCACTCTCGTGCAGATCTCGCCTTGCTTGATCGCCGAGTGGAACTGGGCCGACTGCTTGTCGGGCCGCGTCGACGAGACGACCAGATTCACCTGAGATTAAGCTAATTACGTGAAGTTCATAATTAATACTTAATTAATCGACGAGACGACCAGGTTCACCTGAGAAGCACAGTCTCGCAAAGATGAGCGTCTCTGCCGGCACCGCCCGCCTGGCGGCCACGGCGGGCCTTGTCGATCTTGCACGAGAGCCGCTCCGCCGCGATGAAGCCGGAGAGCTCCTTGCCAGATCAAATGTTTGACCATTACCGAGGATTCATTATGACTGAAACCGGAGCGCTCCTTTCCAAATCAAATGTGAATTGTGAACCCTCGATCAAGGACTAGCTATGACTGGAGCCGGAGCGCACCTTGTCGAGGAAGTCCGCCGAGACTCCGAAGGAGGTCGCCATGCCTGCGGCAGGGCTCCGGTGAGTGATCTGCTGTTCCGTCAGGAGAGAGGCTCTCAAGAGGAGGCTGCGATGCCGGCGAGGGAGACGGAGCGGTACGACTCGAGGAACTGGTTGTACGCGAGCACCTGGCGGTGAATTAACAATTCGTTAACTATTTGACTAAGGAGCGGCTCGAGGACCCGGGCTGCACGCGGGCACCCGCAGCTCCCTCCAGTAGAAGCGCGTGTGCGCGTGCATGTACCGGTCGGCGTAGAGCGAGTCGACGATCCCGACGAGCGCCTCCGCAGCAATAACAACAACCCATTCAACTTGTCACCAATCGATCACAACTACTTGATGAACGCATCCCGAGGAGCGCCTCCATCAGCGAGCGGTAGCGGCACTCGTACAGCCCGTTGAGCAGGTTGGCGAGGTGCGGGATCTCGCCCAACACTTGCAGGATCTCGGGCGCATCGATGACCTGCAGGGAGCGAGAGGACACTGCTGAGACAGCTGAGTCACAGTCAAGTGTGACTGCTCTCTCACCTGCAGAGAGCGAGTCGTTACACAGAAGAGCCACGGACTGAGTATGACTCAGCGATCCTCCTCGCCTTGCTCTTGAGGTCTTCATTACTACTTGAATAGTCATTAATAATTAATAATTAATCATTCAGAGATCCTCCTCGCCTTGCTCTTGAGTTCGGCGCTCTTGTATTAATTACTATCAACTTAATTATTCCCTCGCCTTGCTCTCTCCTAGAGGTCGGCGCACTAGTATTAACTATCAACTTAATTATTCATCAGTCCTCGCCTTGCTCTTGAGGTCGGCGCTCCAGTATCAATTATTAATTTTTAATTATTACTAATGACCTTGCTCTTGAGGTCGGCGCGCGGCAGCGAGAGCAGCGACGTGGTGACGGTGTACAGCACGAACGTGTTGTACGAGATCAGCTCCGTCGCGGTGAAGGTCGCGACCTGATCAATTAATCATTAATTCATTCCTAGTTAGTGTGTTGTACGAGATCAGCTCCGTCGCGGTGAAGGTCGCGACCTGATCAATTAATCATTAATTCATTCCTAGTTAGTGTGTTGTACGAGATCAGCTCCGTCGCGGTGAAGGTCGCGACCTGATTAATTAATTATTAATTCATTCCTAGTTAGTGTGTTGTACGAGATCAGCTCCGTCGCGGTGAAGGTCGCGACCGAGTCGAGGAGCAGGTCGGCCGCCTGCTGATTAATACATACTTCGTAATTAATAGCTAATAGGTGGAGAGTCGAGGAGCAGAGTTCGGCCGCCTGTTGGTGAATACTTGGTTAAAAATTAATAGTAACTAATAACTCATAGGTGAGTCGAGGTCCGCCGCCTTCTTGAACGAGCGTGTCGAGATGTGGAAGACCGCCTCGTACACCTTGAGCCGGTTCCTGTTCACTCCCAGCCACTACTTAAGCATTAATTCGCAGACGGCCACACCGTGCACCTCGAGGCGGCTCCTCCGCTCCCAGTCCCCGCCTTGGTCGAGCAGGCCCTTGGCAGCGTCGATGGTGTCCGCGGTCAGCTTCTTGTCGTCGAAGAAGAGGGCGAGCCTGATTGGTCAATGAGTAGTAATCACTACATAAGTAACACGCGTCAGCTCCTTGCTGATGCAGGAAGAGAGAGCGAGCCTGATCAATTGATACTTTTAATCATTAAAGAACGCACGTAGCTCCTCGTCGACGAGGGAAGAGAGAGCGGGCCTCAGCTTGGTAAGGAGGAGGTCGAGCTTCGGGCCGAGGCCGACCTGTGCAGCCAGTAGTAGACTCCTCAGTTATCACTGGCCAACTACTGAAGCAGAAGGCCCACACGCTGCGGACCTGTGGGGCACTTCAAACGATTGACCGGTGGAAGGCACATTGCAGAGCGGCCGCTGCTCCGAGAGCCGACCGTCTTGGCGTACGTCTCCTCCAGCGCCGCGAGCGCCTTAGCCCGCTCCCCGATCCGCATCAGGAACTCCGCCTGTCAGCAGCGTCCCCACCCTCATTCTTGCTGTCTTGAGCGCACCCTCCCGGTCCGCACCAGGAGCTCCGCCTTTGCCAGCATCGCGCTGCAAATCTCCGACTCCCCCTCGCTCTCCTGGTCACAGCAAGAGAGGGCGTGAGCACAAAGCGCCGCTCCACACACCCCGCGCTCCCCCCGCTCTCCTCGGCCGTCTTGATCGCGTCGCTCAGCCGCGCCAGCTCCGTCGCGTTGGCCGCCTCCAGCTTCGCGAGCAGAGCGGCATCCGCCTGCAGAGAGAAAGTCTCGAGAAGGTCCCAAGAAGGGGCGCACAAGGCTCCTCCTCCGCCGCTGCGCGAGCGGTGCGGTCGCCTCCCAGCCGAGCGCCTCGCAGGTGGCGCGGTAGAAGGGCGCCATCTCCTTCTCCTCGATCTGCTTCAGCAGCTGCGGGCGAGCGGGCGGGGCGGAGCGGGCGGGCGGTGTCAGGTCTCCTCGCTGAGGCTGGTGAGGCGTGGCGCGGCGGAGAGGCGGCGAGGGCGCGAGGCCAAGGCGCGGCCGTGCCGCGGCGGCCACGACGGCGGGGGCGACGGCCCGTGCGGTCTCTGCGCCGCCCGAGCACGTACCTGCGCCTTGAGCGGCGCTTTGTCGGCCACGGTGGTGCAGCCGAGGGAGAAGCGGAGCTGAGCGCAGTCGAGGTAGTCCGACGTGAGCGGCGGCTTCTCGGCCGCGTGCGCGGCGGCAGGCTCAGCAGGCATGGCGCTTGGGCGGCTGCGAAGATTGAGAGGCGGGCAGCGCCGAGACGTGCGATTTCTCTGAAAAAGAATTTAAACAAAAGAACTCTCTCTCACAGCAGACAGGCTCGACACAGGTGCGAACTGGCGCGTGCTAGTACTATCACCGGCACACCTGAAAAAGAAATTGTCGATCCCCTCCTTCGCCGTTACCGCCGCTACCTGCTGGAGGCGATCGCTTACTATAGATCGAAGCTAGAGGCGGTGGTCTTCATGTGGGTGCCAGCACACGTGGGAATAGCCTGCAACGCTTACGCCGACGCGGTGGCGACAGCACACCTCGGGGATAACGACACGGAGGACGCCTCGAAAGTGGTGCGGGAAGCGGTGCGGACGCGGCCATGCATGTACACGGTGCGAAGGGAGGCGGCAGAGAACGCAGAGAAGAGGGAGATAGTGGACCGACGGACGTACGGACACATGTGTAAGAGCGCGCACGAGTGGGTGTGCGAGCAATATCGAAAGACAGTGAGGCCGGGGTCGCACACGGCAGGGGTGGCGGGACGGTTGTGGAGCGAAGTGGCAGTAGCCAGCCTCAAGCATCGATGGGATAATAAGATGAGATTACCAGACGAGAACGGGGGGAAGGACAGGCGGGCGACATTTGACGACGTCGGGGATCACAATGTGACGACCAAAACGATCTTGGGGGCCAGGGTGAGACAACAGGTCGGGGTGCCACATGGGGAACACCACAGGCGTATTCTAGAGGGGGAAAAGAAACGGGGAATGAGGGGCCCCGCCACGAGAAGTGCGTTCTGGGGATGCAGAGCGTGCAAAGCGGCTAGGGATGAGGTCGCAAAAGAGGCGCGCGAGGCAAGGAGGAGACGCGGGGAACTGAAAGACTGGGACGACTGGAAACAAGAAGACAATGAGCCACCACAGGCGTCGTTGGCGCACATACTGAGCGGCAGCTGCGCTGGAAATAAGGAAGAGGCGCGTCACTTCATGCGGAAGCTCGACAAACACACAGCGAGGGCGACAGCAAGAGTTGAACGGGAGGCGCCGGACTCAAAAGACACCGCCACATTCCTGAGACGAGCGAGGGCAGCCTCCTTAAAGGCGAAAGGGTCTAGATTTGGGGCGCTCGCCGAAGAGGAGTACGACAAAATAGCACCCGTGATTGCCTGCACGCTACCCGCACTCACGGACTCCATACCCGAAAGAAAGAGAAGGGAGCTCGCGGGAGAGGTGACGAGTGAACTTCAGGTAGTGGGGAAGGCAGCCTCGATTGCCATACAGACATGGGTGCGAAACAACGACAAGACCAAGGCAAGGGCAGAGGAACGAGAGAAGAATATAGGGTGGATAAAGCGCCTGTTCACGGCATGGAGGGTGAGCCACACCGAACGTACCGAGCGAAGGGCCGAGCGGAAGGAGGACGGGGAAGATGACTCGGGGGAGGACGAACCAGTGGAAATTCAGTTGTCAGATGTCACGATGCACCCGAAGGGGACCCCAGCGCCGGCATCATCCGTAGAGGCACGAGTGTTCGAAGAGAGAGTGGACCTGAGCAACAACATGACGTGTAGGCAAATGATCGGAGTGGGAGTCAGAAATGTGGTCCTTGCGCGAGGGGAGCTTGATAGACTCGAGGGGCCAGGATACGCCGCGAGGAGGACGGAGTTGCGCAAGGCGAAAGAAGCCGCGAGAACAAGGGACCGGCAGGCGGCGGCGTCGCAGGACGAGGCAGAAGAGAACGACGCGACAGAGGAGGAAGTGACAAGGGAGAGACCGACGAGAGTGGGACGGCCGCGAGGTGGCATGAAGGTTGCAGCGAGAAGCGGCGAGAGACTGCGAAAAGAGATACGAAGAGGCAGACTCCCCAGGGTGGGCGACGGCTAGCGCACCACACTCCTCTCCTTAAAATCCCTGTGTGGTGGCGGCGTGCCGTTCTCCCATCCCTCCCTTGGGTTGTGTGTTTTCTTTCTTTCTTTCTTTACCGCCGCTACCTCATCCGTGGCCGCCGACACCAACCCCCCCGCCTCCTCCGCCGCCTCCCTCTCCACAGCCGTCGCCGCCACCTTCACCATCACCCTCGCCCCCCTCTCCTCCACCTCCTCCGTTGCCGCCGCCTCTGCAACCCCCTCCCTGGCCACCTCCACCAAGACCGCCCACCCATCGACCCTCCCCCCCGCCTCCCTCTCCGCCGCCACCGTCCCCGCCGCCCCCTTCGTACCCGCCTCCCCCTCCGTCGCCACCGCCATCGCCATCGCCATCGCGGACGAGCCGAGGACGATAGAGAGACCGCGGGGGCGGGCGCGAGTCCTCGTCCGAAGAGAGCTGGCCCCACCCCCCGGGGAGGGGCGGCGTGGCGATCGAATGCCGCCGCCCTCGCCCGAGGAGTCGGGCACGGGATCGCCGGAGGCGGAGGCAACAAGAATAGCCCCCGAAGACGAGACGGCGGCGAGGCCGCGGTCGAAGAAGTATAAGAGGGGAAGGCGGGCTCCGCAGCCGACGCCGAACCATCGGAAATCGAACAGGAGGGAGGACCGGGAGGAGAGGGGAGCCCCCTCGGATGGGGGGTGGGGAGATCGGGCGGAGGAGCCCTGAGTGGCGATGTCGGGTGAGAGTGTACGTCATGCTCACGTGTCTAGTGTCTGGTGTTTACTAGCTCCGAGTAGAGGGGGCGTTCCGCCGCTAGGGGACACCCAAAGCGCAGAACTAACCCTCGGAGACCCGTGTTTACTTTAAGGCCCTTGCCCTGCGAATGCGCACCCCCCTAGCTAGGGGTCAGGGCTCTCTAGCCCGTAGCCCGATCCCGATCATCCGGCCCGCTGGATGCGCTTCTCAGCTCACCGGCCCTGGATGTGAGGTTACCGACTGCACTCCAAGTGCTCCAAGTGCTCGAATTTTGCGCTTTGGTAAACTGTACAAATAGGACAACCTATGCCGCACCACCTCGCCTGAGCATCAACCGAACCCGTCGCGAGCAGTGCTGTGCGCGCGCGCGCCGACAGGCAACCGCTCACAGGACACAGCCTCCGGCGCCCCCCCGCGCCCCTCCACCACCCCTCCCGTGCACGGTGTAGCCTTTCGCGGCGCCGGCGGAGGCCTCGCTGCCGCTGCTGCAGTCGGCCGTCGCAGATGTCCGTGTCGCATCCCAACTTGGGGCATCGCCACGTCCTGCTGTCCAGATCCGGCACCGTCCTCCTCGCTCCTGCCTCCGCCTGTCACCTCCTCCACGGCAGCGTCTCTGTCCACGGCCTCCGGTACTCCTGCACCGCCAACCGCAGCCTCTCTGGCGAATCGGCCGTGGGAGCGACGACCAACCGCTCGCCGTCGCCTACCCACAGCCGGAGGATTGTGAGCACGCGCTGCTCGTGGCGGGTGTCTCTCCCCCTCCCCCCTCCCCCCTCGCCGTCTCCGGCGTCGCGATCCGCGTCGAGGCCTATGCGACCGCACCCGAGCACTTGATTAACCATTAACTAATTACCCCTCCGCGGCCGCGGCCGCAAAGGCCTATCCGCACGCGATACGCGGCGGCGGTCTCCGCGTACCCCTCCAGCACCGCCACGTCCTCCCGGATCGCCTCCACGATCGCTCGCCTGTCCGCCTCGCTGATCGCCCTCTCGCCGGCGCGCTGCAGTGACGCCGCGAGGACGAGCGCCGGCACGACCATGCCGACGGTGAGCGCTGCGCGCCGGACGAGTCCCCATTCGTCCGGCGAGGCCGGACCGCTCCCCGTCAGCGCGCCGCCCTCCTCCTCCTCGGCCAGCTCATCCTCGTCCGACGAAACAAAGGGAGGTGGCTGCTGCTGCGGCGCTTGCGGAGCCTGCCCAAACGCATCGCTCTCTCCGTCAGGCGGCACCGCAAAGGAGAGCGGCGAGCCGCGCCGCTGATGGTGGCTGTGCGGAAGGCTCGGCCTCGCGGGCGCGGCGACGCCGGCGCGCCAGGCCACCGCGCCAGCGAACAGCAGTGTCAGCGGAAGTCCCTGCATGCCGACAGGAGGCTAATCGCAGATATAAAAAACCAATTCTCCGGATCCCATGCCCCCCCCCCACACACCCAGGGAACCGGAACCCTCTCCGGGACCCATCTCGCCGGGCGCTCATCCAATCTCCGTTCACACTCAGGACGCGTCGTACGTCCAAGCACGTGGAGCACTCTCGCTCGCTCCCCGGCCCGGCTCTGGCTACGCCGGTTTATCGATTTCGCACCCTCCATGTGGAGCTATTCTGTCCTCCTCCACTACGGCGTCGGCACGTACGCCGTCCTCCTCGGCTCCTACCTCGCCGCCTGCCTCCCATTTGCCGTCCTCGACCGCTCCGGCTTCGCGACGCGGTGGCGCATCCAGCCGAGCCCGCCTCGACAGGACGTCGCGGCTGCGAAGCGCATGGTCGTGCTCAACTTTGCGTGGCTGCTCCCGGCCGTCCTCGCCGCGTCGCCGCTGCTCCGGCTCCTCTTCCCCTCGGACGCTCAGCCGCCGCCGCTGGCGAGCGCTCCGTTCACGGCGTTGGCGTGGTTCGTGCTGCACGACCTCTCCTTCTATTGCTACCACCGCACGCTGCACGAGGTGCCGTGGCTGTACGCGAGTGTCCACAAGCCGCACCACAAGTTCACGGCGCCCTTCGCGTGGACGTCCCACGCGGTGCACCCGGCGGAAATGGCGCTGCAGGCCGCGGGCGCGATGGCGGGGCCTCTGCTCTGGGCGCGGCTGTACGGCCTGCCGGTGCGCGCCTGGTGGTGCTGGCTCGCCCTCGTGCAGGCGCAGGGTGTGATGGACCACTCCGGGTATGACCTGCCCGCGCCGCTCGACTGCTTTGGGATGCTGCCTGGGTTTGGAGGCACGCGCTTCCACGACGACCACCACCGGTACTTTACCGGAAACTACGCAGCCGCCCTCTCCCTCATCGACGACCTGATGGGCACCCGGCTGCGAGTCGAGCCCCGAGGCGGTGCCGGCGCTGGGCGAGGCGCCT
Organism: Emiliania huxleyi CCMP1516; assembly: GCF_000372725.1. Classification (NCBI taxonomy): domain Eukaryota; phylum Haptophyta; order Isochrysidales; family Noelaerhabdaceae; genus Emiliania; species Emiliania huxleyi. The sequence goes on from NW_005199861.1 coordinate 77,757, forward strand.
CCGCGGTGGTCAGGGCCGTGGAGCCGGCCCGGTGGGACTGGAAGCGCGACGACTTCTAGAGAGGGCGGGGACCGGGGCGAGACCGAGCACCAGCCGCGAGCACGGACGGAGCGCGCGGCCTATCACTCTGGGAGCTGCGTGTCCTAGTGCGTGTGGTGCGTGTCCGCCACCAGTTTGCATCGAGTTGTATTTCCTTTTTTTCCACTAGTGCGGCTTTTTTCTTTTTGAGCTCCCCTCCGGTGGGGCGGCATCAATAATCAAAGTACGGGAAGGGAAGAGGAAGGGACTCGAGGCGGAGAGGAAGGAACGAGTAGCCGCGGAAACAGAACGCCTGAGAGAGGGACAGAAGGAAAGGAAGGAGAGGATACGAGAAATGGAGTGGGCGGCGAATGCGTGTATTTGCTGGCGACGGAGGCGACATCGACAACGTGATGCCGAGGAGAAGGAAAGGGAAGAGGCAGAGAGACGCCTCGAAGCGGGGAGAGGCAGAACGACGAGAGCGATGGGGATGACACTCAAAACGACCCACTGCGAGCTCGAAGGCGAAGGCCAGCGCAGGAAACGCGGTGATAGGAACGACGATGCGGCGAGCGCCGGAGGGAAGCGACGACAGCGAGGGGACGAGGACGGCGAGCAGAGAGGAGAACAGACGGCGAGCGGCGCACGCGAGGGCGACCACGCAGGAGAAAACAAACGGGACGAGGGGAAGGAAACGCGGCCCGCCAGGAAGCGAAGGCAGACGGCAAGATACGTCGCCGGACCAGCGACAGGAAGCGCAGGAAAACAAAAAGAACAAGACCAGGAGCATGGAGACGAGGGAAGGCGCGAGGCGCTCCGCCGACAAGCAGCAGAGGCGGCGGCGAAAGTAACGACGGCCATGCTAACGACGGGCGGCACGGTGGAAGGGGCGAAGGTAGGCCCCTCTAGCATAGCGGAAGGGGAACTCGGCCTACTGGCGACGAGGAGGCTAGAGAAATTTGAGGTGTGTAGCATCTACACTGGGGAGATCTTCCGGACAGGAACGGCGCAGCCACCAGAGACGGTACCAGACGAACTATCACGACACACGGCAGCAGGGGGGACGCAGCTGGATGGAAGTGACGACGAGAGCGGGGACGACTTTGACAGCGTCGCGGCGCGGTGTAACTTCGACTGGCCTGCAGCATCGAATGAGCCGAAACGAGGCACGAGGGCGACGCACTTCGTACGCTACGAGGAGATACAATTAGGCAAGGCAGCTGCGCAGGTGATGGTCCTGTTTGCAGAGAGGGGAGTCAAGGAAGGCCAAGAAATCACATGGTCATATGGGGACTCATACAGGAGCCACCGCAAGGAGATGGGATACAAGGCGGGGACCAGGGCGGATCCGAACGCAATAACACCCCAGCAAGCGCGGACGGCATTCGCGAGATACTGCAAAAAGATAGACGTGACGAAGGAGGAGCTAGCGTGGAACTTTGGATGCACGCTCTCTGGCGCCGTCCGGGCCACGCGCGGCGCCGCGCGTGCCTCGCGCCACTCGCCGCGGCTGGCAGTACAGCGCCAGAGCCGCCTCGCAAACACCGCGCACAGCACCAGCATGCTGCCCACCAGGCAGCAGAGGGCTGCACCGGCGTGCAGCGGACGCTGCGGCGCTGCGGCGTCGCCTCCCCGCCCTGTCCACGGAGCAGACGCACGGCGGCACGGCCTTCCACCAGCTGCAGGAGGTGCGCACCTCCCAGTGGAAGCACAGGATGCTCCCTCCGCATACGCAGCTTTGCACAGCGCAGCGTACGGGCCACGCCACGCAAAGCCGACCCTCAGTCTGCCCAAGAGGCTGTCTGTGGAAGGCCTGGCAAGCGCGTACTCGCCTCCTCCGCGGCCATGCCCTCCGCACGGGCGAGCGAGCAGCGCGGGGACACCACCATCGCTGGAATTCCGTGTCCCCGCTCGCGCCGTACGTCAATAAAATTCTTTTTTCCACAGCAGCTGCATGCACGCCACGCGTGAGCGCCTGCTCGCCGTTGGCGTCACCGCGGCCATGGTCGGCGCCCTCCTTTCGAGGCGGCGCGTCGCGCAGGGCCTCCTAGCCCTTTCTCGCCTCGCGTCCTCCGCCGCCGCCTCGCCGACCGCACCGCTCTCCGGTTGCCTCTATCGCTACAAGCACCCGTCGTGGCCGGCGCCGCTGCAGGCCTTCGAGTCGCCAGCTGCCCACGCGCACCGCAAGTACTGCGTCTACATCGGCGGACTCACCGACGGCCTGCTCGCTTGCTCATACGTCGAGGCGCTCGGCGCTGCGCTCGACGAGAGAGGCTGGTCGCTCGTCCAGCCTGTCCTCTCCTCCTCGTACGCCGGCTTCGGCTGCTCCTCGCTGCAGAGGGACGCAGACGAGCTGGCGCCGCTGCGCCACACTCACACACACACACACACACACACAACTGCAGCAGTCAATTTGAGTTCAACTACCAGCGCATATGCACGTGTGAGCAGGCGCAGCTCCTGCGGCACATCGCCGACCGCGAAGAGGGCGACGCAGAGTTTGCACTCGTCGGCGCCACTCCTCTCTCAGCCGGCAGTGGCGCCGCGCTGCCGGACGGCGCCTCTTCACACCTTCGCCGCTGTGAACAGGCCACTCTACCGGCTGCCAGGACGCCGTCACGCTGCTGCGGACGGCGCCGCCCGAGCTGCGCTGCAGGAGCGTGAGGGGTCGATGAGTCGCTCGCGTCAACTGTTTAGATACGGCCGGAGTTGCGATGCGGTATCCACCGTTGGTTCATACCTTACTTCACACATCCGACGCCCGAGCTGCGCCGTGCAGGGTCCGTGCGGCGGTGCTGCTAATTAACTGCTAATTAACTGCTAATTAACTTCTAATTATCTGCTAATTAACTGCTAATTAACTGCGAATTAACTGCTAATTACCTGCGAATTCACTGCGAATTAACTGCTGATTAACTGCGGAGCAGGGTCCGTGCGGCGGTGCTGCAGGCGCCGGTGAGCGACCGAGAGTCGCAGACTGTCGAGCAAGACTCGGACGGGTCACGCGGCAGGCGGGGAGAGACGGCCGAGATACAGCCGAGATGCAGCCGAGTTACAGCCGAGATACAGCCGAGATACTGCCGAGATACTGCCGAGATACTGCTGAGAGACAGCCGAGATATGCAGCTGAGCGACAGCCCATATGCAGCCGAGATGCAGCCGAGATAAGCAGATACACCTCGGCACGGGGATGGTTGCGGAGGCAGCGGAGGCAGCAGTGATCCGCGTCTCTTCACACACGCTTGCGGGGTGTGAACAGGCTGCTGGCGGAGGCGGAGGCGAAGCTGGCGGCGGGCGAGGGCGAGGCGCTGCTCAGCCAAAAGTACTACGGATTCGTCCCAATCAGCGCTTCGAGGTGCTTGCCGGTGGTTGAAGCCAGCAGGGCTGGGCGAGGCATGTGTGTGGTTCACAGCCTCGAGGTGTGAACAGGTTCGCGTCGCTGGTGGGGCGCGACGGGCAGCCTCCCCCCCCCCCCCTGCCCCTCGGGCTCGGATCGGCGGAGTGTTCACACCTCTGGCTGTGAACAGACCAGACGACCTCTTCTCCTCCGATTTCACCGACGAGCAGCTGGCAGCAGCGCGGCCGCATCCACATCAGCGCTAAAAGCTACCCGCCAGTCACACCGTCTCCGCGTCTGGTCTCAGGCCGCGAAGCTCGGCCACATGGGCCTCGCTGGGCAGAGGGCGACGGCGCCGAGCCACCCGGGCCCGCCGCACTCTGTTCTGCCGCCGCACGCTGTCATGCGCCGCGTCTTCACACCCGCTGGCCGTGAGAGCAGGCCTGCGCACTCTCTTCTGCTTCTCCGGAGGCTACGACTACAATGCTGGCGGTCGACGCCTGCGAATTCGTGATTAATTAATTGGCAACCCGTCATCCATTAGGCGACGAACACCTGCTCGAGGCTGACGCCTACTCAGTCATACTTAATTAATTAATTAATTAGTCAGGCGACGAACACCTGCTCGAGGCTGACGCCTACTCAGTCATACTTAATTAATTAATTAATTAGTCAGGCGACGAACACCTGCTCGAGGCTGACGCCTACTCAGTCATACTTAATTAATTAATTAATTAGTCAGGCGACGAACACCTGCTCGAGGCTGACGCCTACTCATTCTTACTTGGGGAAGTGATCACCCTTCATTAGTCAGGCGACGAGTACGTCCCGCCGTCCGTCGACTAATAATTGACGAATTAATTAATTAAGTAACTAGTCAGGCGACGAGTACGTCCCGCCGTCCGTCGACTAACTAACTAACTAACTAATTAACTAAGTAATTAATTAGTCAGGCGACGAGTACGTCCCGCCGTCCGTCGACTAACTAACTAACTAACTAATTAATTAAGTAATTAATTAGTCAGGCGACGAGTACGTCCCGCCGTCCGTCGACGTGCCGCTGCTGGCGAGGCGACATCGCCACATCTCGGACACATCTCGGATATCTTTCGGCTATACCTCTCGGCCATACATCGGCTATACATCGGCCACATCTCCGCTATATCTCGGCCATATCTCGACTCCCCTTCTGCGAGGCGCTTCGTCGCAGCGGCGGGCGGCGCAGAGAACGGCGCGTCCGCACTTATTCTAGCAGGCGGCGAGCCGCACTCACGCACCTCTTCAATCTCGGGTCATCTCGGGTCATCTCGGGCAATCTCACAGGCGCGTCGCACAATCTCGCCAAGCCTCCGCGGGCGGCGGGCGAGTTTGTCGCCGCCGTGTGCCGCACGCTCGACGAGATCTAGCCCCGAGAAAGCTGTTCAGCCGAGAGATGCGCGCGCATACTATTCAGTATTGGCCGACTGCACGCTAAAGGCTACACGCTCGCACACCACTTGCAGAGTGGCTCTCCCGGGCGCTCAGCCCACGGCGGAGGCACGCCAGGCCCCGGGCAGCCGGCCGTCACTCGCCTAAGCGCCTAAGCGGCCTAAGCGGGGGGGTGCTTAGGGTGCTTAGGCGCTTAGGCGGCCCTTGCGAGCGTGGCGGCGTGGTGGTATCGTAATACAAGTGACTCCGATGACACACATGCTCAGAGAGCAGCCTCACCGCGTCGAAAGTCTACCACGGGCCCTGGTCCAACGATTGTCACCGTCAGCGGGTCCTGAGTTTTTGCTGGGCGGAGGTTCGCTGATGAGGAAAGTCATTTCCACCGCCGCTTGAACACCTCGAAGATCCACGTGAACACCTCGAAGATCTACCGGCGCCCGCTTGAACACCTCGAAGATCCGCGTCGATCATGGCGCTGGAGCCATCATGGACGCTCGTGGACTCGGCGGGCGTCGTCCACGTGGTCGCGGGCAGGTCCGCGCTGTCGCAGATGTTCGGCAAGAACACCAAACCGACCTACAACAACATGCTCGAGCTGGTCGGCGAGGGTTCGCGAGGCGTCGTTGGCTACCTTTGCAAGGACGGCTGGCGGATGCTGCGCGAGCTACCGTGGCTGCAGCACAAGGAGAGCAAGCGGATCGTGCCCGTCGTCGGCTCGGCCGCCCAGTTCCTTCAACGTGCAGCAGCCGATGCCGACATGGCGGGCTTCATCTTGAACGGCAAGGCTAGCCAACCCTTCACTCGACTGATCGCACGGCCCGGCGCCAGCGGCATGCGATGGACCGGCGCCGGCTGACCGACTGCACTTCGCGCCGCCGGCGGCTCTCCTGCTCGAGCACGGCGCCAACGTCAACTCGGTGCAGCACTCGACTCTGGGGCCTCTCGTGCCTCTCGTGCCCTTCCAGGTGCGTGCCCGCCGCCCGCCGCCCGCCCACGTGCGCGCACGCGCGCGCTCGTCCTGTGTCGCCTCGCCCCTCCTCGCTCCCCTCTGCCCCACGCCACGCTCCCCCCCCCTACTGTCCGGCAGGTGCCGCAGCCGGCGGGCGTTGCCGGCGTGCTCGGCGGCGCGCCCGCGCCCTTTGCCCCGCCGCCCCAGGTATCCCCCTCCCCGCCGCACCGCCCCCTTCCTCTCCTCGCGCGCACGCGCGCACGCACGACACAAGCCGCGCGCCTAGCCCGCGTGCTCGTCCGACCCACCTCCCCTCCCACCGCAGGTCGGGCAGGGCCCCGTGCTCGGCGCGGGCGTCGGCGGCCCCGCCGCGCCGCCCGTCGCGCCGAAGGTGCTCGCGCCGGCCGCCGCCCACGTGCCCCGCGTGCTCGCGCCCGCGCCGCCGCACGCGCACGTCCACGCCGCACGCCGTTGGTCATGTGACCGCTGCTGGTCACGTGACCCAACGGCTCCCCCCCCCCCCTTTACCCACCAGGCCCCCCCCACACATCCTGAGCGAACTTCCCTAGTCACCCGCGGCCGGACTCCATCCGGCACGCGTCGCTGGGCGCTCAGAGCCGCGTCCCCTGCTCGCCACCCCGACGCCCAAGGCGCCCGAGTCGAACGACAGGCGGCACGCGAAGACTGGTTGCAATCCCGCCGACCGCCAGGCCGCGGGATGATGCGTGCGTGGTCTTGTAGTCGGTCTCGGAAGCTCCCCTCTCGGGCTAGGAGCCAGCCCCTCTCCCTTGCCCTCGGAACACCGTGTCCGAGTCGAGGCGTGTGCTTGCCGGTCGACGGCCGCGCGCGGTTGGCATTGTAACGAAGGTTGCGCGCGGCCGCGGCGCGCCCGCCATGGCTTGGCGCGGCGCGCCTACCAGCGGCAGTTGTCGAGGCACGGGAACACTTACCCGGGGTCATCCTCTGAGCCTGGTCGTCGGCGCCGAGATGCCACGGCGGCGCATTCGACGTCGTCGGCGCGCTGCCCCGCGGTGAGCCCCGCCGCTCGTAGCGACGGCCGCAGGTTGGCCCGGTGCAGCGCGCCCTGGCCGCAGACTGAAGAACGGCCACGAGGGGTGTGTGATGTGCGGTGCGGGGTGTGAGGGGGCAGCGTCTTTGTGTGTGCGCGCGCGCCGCTGCCGGGACAGAGCGGGGCCCTCGGGGTACGCCTCGTCCGGCCCCCTCCGAGGGGGTCGTGATCTGAACTGGAGAGGGGGGGTCGGCCTTGAGAGCTTACGGGTGGTCTCACCGCGCCAGAGGCTCTGCCTCTCCTCTCGGGGATTAAACTGAGGGATAGGGGCGGGGATCCTCCCTCTTCCCACCGTCGATGCCGGGGCTCAACCAATCCGGAGAGGTCATTACCATTCCTCCATACATCCTCCAAGCTTCATCGGCGGGCGTCTAGGAGTGTGTCGTCAACTGGCCGGTGGTCTTTATCAGTGTGGTGGGGCCGAATCGGGGCTCCCGAAGACGCGAATCGGGGGGCGCGAGCAGTTCGATCCCAGGGACCATTGGGGCGTTCGGGACCTTGATGTCTCGTTCGTCGACGGGTTGAGGGGCATGTGGGTGCGCTTCCGATTGGCGACGTCCCCATGCGACTTTGAGAGAAGCGGGCTCGTTCACAACTCTCAAGAACCACCTTAACCTGACAGTGCTGTGATACTACATGGTAGGCGCTGCCTGTGCCTCTCCCTGTCCGCTCGATCCGTCCGCGTCTCCCCCCCGGATGGAAGTCGATTGCGCGGTCGCCGGAGAATTCCTGGCGCGCAATATTAATTTCCCTCGACCAGCTACCACTCTCTGCTGGCCCTCTTTCCCTCACCTCTGCCCGTCCGCCGCTCCCTGCGATGAGATGGTCTGTTAGAATGGCCCCCTTCGCTCTCGCCTCCCACAACGCCGGCAGCACACAGGCAGGTGTTCTGGACAAGACTCCACCACCCTCGCCCCCCCCCACCGTCTGTTCTTCATGCTCACACCATGTCGTTGCTCAGCTCGGTCACCTGCGACAGCGGTCCGGAGACATTGCCACGCCGACAGCCACTTCCGCGGGGCGTGTGTCCACACCGAGTAATTCACTTATGTTGCTCAGCCACTACCGCGGGGGGCGGGGGCACGCTCCCAGCACCCTCCCCATCTGTCTACCCAATCGACTACCCAAGGGGGTAGGCGTGTGTATTCACTTAGTTTGCTCTCAGCCCCGCCCCGCACCTGCGACAGACTCGGAGACGCGCCCGCCGGCCGCGTAACCGGTTGCGTGCCGGCCGCCTCGCCGCCCTTCTTCTTGTCTCCGACCGCCGCGGGCAGCGCGGCCGGCGGAGGGAGGACCGGCCTCGCTGGGACACGCACCTGTTCACTCAGCAGCCGTGGTGCGTGAAGAGACGCCGTTCACACCCACACCCCGCCTCTGTCGGCCGGTGGAAACTCTCACGTGCTGCGGCGGCGTCGGCGGCTGCAGCGCGTCGTCCTTGCCCGCGGCTCGAGCGTCTGCTGGCATCCTACGCTCCGAGATGCAGCCGAGCTGTGGGAGATCCAGCCGAGATGTGGGAGATGCAGCCGAGATGTGGGAGATGCAGCCGAGATGTGGGGGCGAGGATGTACTCGCGGTATGTGTGACCCCCCTTATACCTCTCGATGATGACTGGCGAGGGGATGCTCAAGCCACGTCTAAGTCCCCTGTGTCGCTGTAGTCGCTTGGAGCGGTGTGGAGAACGGCCAGAGGTCTTGGAATCAAGGTTGCCTACTGCTGCTATACTGGTGAGGGGAGAGAGTGCGTACGCCCGTCTGGGGTGTGGTCGTGTTACCTATTACTGCTTACTGGTGAGGGGAGAGGGGGCAGGGGGGGCAGGGGGGAGGGGGGGCGTGCGCCGGTTGGGGGTGTCGTGTGGCGAGCTCGCGCGAAAGTTCTCGGCGACGCCTGTTCACAGCTGCGCGCTGTGAAGAGACGCCGTTCACAGGCTTGGCTGCGCCGCTACACAGCGCTCGAGGGCTCCGGCGAGCGGGAAGGCAGAGGCGGGCGAGTTGGTGCGAAACGTCTCGACCACCTGCGCGAACTGGACGGCGGCGCGGCAGACGACCTTATAGGCAAATAAAGAAATAATAAATGAAGAAAAAGAAATAGAGCTGCGCTGCGGCGCGGCAGACGACGTGTGCTCTGCCCAGCTCCTCGTGCAGCTTCGCGTTCTCCATCTCGTGCTTGCGCAGCTCCGCCTATCATCACCCCGTCACCACTGCTTTAACACCACAGCCTCGCGTTCTCCATCTCGTGCTTGCGCAGCTCCGCCTATCATCACCCCGTCACCACTGCTTTAACATCACAGCCTCGCGTCCACTACTCCTCCGCCTCGCTGTCGCATCGCCTCCACCGCCGCCCGCATCTCGCGCTGTTCGCGAGAGAGCTGCACCCGCACCTGCTCACAACCAAACCCGGCCGTGAAGAGGCGCTGTTCACAGCAGCGGCGGCGGCGCGGCTGCACCCCCTTGCACGCACCGACTCCCGCTCCGCCTGCCAGAAAAGACTAAGTACGTGAAGGACGAGAGGTGTGAAGAGCAGCTGCGACGGCGTCTGCTCCGCCTCCGTCGCCCGCTTCTCCTCAGCCACCTCGTCCATCTGCCTCGCCGCCTGTGACTAGTCGGTGGTGAGTCAGCAGACGCGCTCTTGACGGAGCCTCGTCCAGACGCCTCGCCGCCTCCGCTTGGGCTTCGTGGATCGAGTCCCGCGCCTTCATCAATCATTAATGGTTAATGAGTAATTATTATTATTGGGCTTCGTGGATCGAGTCCCGCGCCTTCATCAATCATTAATGGTTAATGAGTAATTATTATTATTGGGCTTCGTGGATCGAGTCCCGCGCCTTCATCAATCATTAATGGTTAATGAGTAATTATTATTATTGGGCTTCGTGGATCGAGTCCCGCGCCTTCATCAATCATTAATGGTTAATGAGTAATTATTATTATTGGGCTTCGTGGATCGAGTCCCGCGCCTTCATCAATCATTAATGGTTAATGAGTAATTATTATTATTGGGCTTCGTGGATCGAGTCCCGCGCCTTCATCAATCATTAATGGTTAATGAGTAATTATTATTATTGGGCTTCGTGGATCGAGTCCCGCGCCTTCATCAATCATTAATGGTTAATGAGTAATTATTATTATTGGGCTTCGTGGATCGAGTCCCGCGCCTTCATCAATCATTAATGGTTAATGAGTAATTATTATTATTGGGCTTCGTGGATCGAGTCCCGCGCCTTCATCAATCATTAATGGTTAATGAGTAATTATTATTATTGGGCTCCGTGGATCGAGTCCCGCGCCTTCATCTCGGCCTCGCGGATCTGCCTCCCCGCCTCCAGCTTCGCCTCCCGCACCTGCGAGTGACAGCCCGAGGTGACAGCAGAGGTGACAGCAGAGGTGACAGCAGAGGTGACAGCAGAGGTGCGGTCGAGGTGCAGCAGAGGTGCGGTCGAGGTGACAGTGCAGAGATGCAGCTGAGGTGACAGCAGAGGTGCTGCTGAGGTGCAGCCGAAGTGACAGCAGAGATGCAGCAGAGGTGCAGCCGAGATGTGCAGCGCCTCCCTCCCCGCCTCTAGCTGCGCCTCGCGCCCTCCTCTCACACCTCACTCAGTCAAATGTGTCTTGCTGTGTCTCCACTGTGTCTACCTCTCGGCTGTATCTCCATGTCTCTCGGCTGTGTCTCCACTGTGTCTACCTCTCGGCTGTATCTCCATGTCTACCTCTCGGCTGTATCTCTCGGCTGGACAGCGCACCTCGATCTTCACCTCGCGCAGCTGCTTCGTCGCCTCCTCCCTCTTCGCCTCCAGGACGCGCGAGTGGGCCGCCTGCCGCCAAGCAACCAATTAAGTATTACCAATAGGTATGATTATAGGTCGCGCGCACTAATACTCACCCCCCCCCCCCCCCCCTGCATCTCGCAGAGCTGTGGTGAGAAAAAGAATTACGGCTGCCGCGGAGCCACCGACTAGTGACGGGCCTGCATCTCGCTGAGCTGGTGCTCCTTCAGCTCCGTCATATCCCGGACCGCCTTCAGTAAGTAATCAACTAATCAACTAATTAACTAATGAATTAGACTCGGTCATGTCCCGGACCGCCTTCCGCTCGCGAGCGAGGTCGCCCGTCGTGCGATCGAGCCTGTTATCACTTAATTAACTATCATCATGAGTGAGTATGATAAGGCGCGATCGCCCGTCGTGCGATCGAGCCTGATAATAATTAACTATCTTCACATCATCAAGTATGATTAGGCGCGAGGTCGCCCGTCGTGCTCTCGTGCCGTGAGGAGAGGTTGTCCTTCTCCGCAGTCAGGCCGACCACTTTGGTTGCGAGCGTCTTGAGCTCCTCCACCTGCCGGCGCAGCTTCTCCTCCGCGTCGGACACGCGCGCCTGAGCGAGAGGCATACAACTACTCATTAACCAGTTAGGAGTAGAAGTCGACTCGGAGTCCTCTGCGTCCGACACGCATCACGCGCGCCTTGGCCGCCGACGCCTCCGCCGCCAAGGCCAGCTCCATCCGCTGCTTGCCTGTCTCGGTGAACTGTATGATTGTTAGTGATCGGGGAGCACACCCTTCTCCTCAGCTCCCTCCGCTGCTCGCCTGTCGGTTGGTTAAGAGATCGGTGACTGATGACTATCCCTGACTTAACCAGGGCCAGCGCGACGTCCGCGGCTCGCCTGACCGGTCCGCCTCCGCCAACGCATCGCGCAGCCTATCCCTCAGTCAATGATGATGTAGTTCATTCATTAGGACACCGGTCCGCCTCCGCCACCGCAGCGTGCAGCCTGTCGCGCGACATCGCCTCTGCGCGACTAAGCGCATCCTCGAGGGCGACCTTGCCTGTTCACACCACACACCGCCGCAGCTCCTGTGAAGAGGCGCCGTTCACACCGTGGCGCATGTGCCCCTCGAGGGCTCTATAGCGTCGCCTTCGTGCCTCGCCCTCGCCACCGCCTCCTCCACCGCCATCTGCATGTGCTCCTACGCCGAGGGAGACATCTCGGGTGACCTCGGCCGATCTCGAGCGATCTCCTCCGCCGCCATCTGCGGCTGCTCGCTTTCAACGCTTTGAGCTCTCCAGCCTTGGCTGCGGCCTCGGCCTCCCGCCGCTGCTTCTGCTCCTGCGCCTCAACCTCGCGCGCCTGATCAATAACCAATCACAACTCAAGAACCAGTATCTAAGCACACGTCCCCCGCGCCTCCTGCCGAAGAGATCGCCGTCTGCACTGCAATCGCGAGCTTGAGAGCGTGCTGCTCCTCCGCCGCGTCCAGCAGCGCCTGCAGATGCACATCGAACACGACTGAGCATATACTGAACTATGTTCCAACGCGGCTGCTCCTCCGGCGGGTCCAGCAGAGCCTCCACGTCATCCTCGTACCGCTGCGCCTCCTCGCGCCGCTTCATCTCCGACGCGCGGCGGAGCTTGTCCAGCGCAGCCTGTGGATCAACAGTTTCGTCATCTGCGGGCCCACCTCCACCCTCTCTCGGACGCCCCTGTGCGATCTCTTCCCGAGGAGGTGAGGCGAGAGCACCTGGGAGAGGCGGAGCTGGTCCTTGAGAAGGAGCACCTTTGCACGCAGGGTGTCGTTGTCGTCGTCGTCGCCCAGCACCACCTCCGCCGGGCTCTTCCCCTCCGCCGCCCTCGCCGCCGCTTCGGTCGAGAGAATCTCGCCGGCCGAGTCGCGGCTTCTGCGCGGCGGCCTCGCCTGCGCCGGCGAACCTCGTTGCTTCGCGAGTCTGTCGGGCGGGTGCGCTGCCTGCTCCTGCTCCGGCGGGTGGTACGGCGAGCTCGGCAGCCTCTCCTCCCTCGCCGCCGCCACCACCGCCTCGACCCGCGCCACAGCCCTCGTCGCCTCTGCCGCCAGCGCCGCGCCGTCCCAGCCCTCGGCGGGGGCGAGGCGCCGTCGCACGCGAAAGTCGTGGGCGCGCTTGGAGCCAATCTCGCGCAGCTTCTCGCGCAGCCGCACACCCTGCAGGAGGTGGCCGTCGATAGAGATGATCTCGTCGCCGACTTGGATCGGGTGCTCGCCGCCGCCGCCGGGAGGAGAGATGATCTCGAGGCAGGTATTTTGGGCGGAGACGCGGATGCCGAGGCCGCCGTCGTCGCCGCGGCGCACCGTGAACTCGAGCTCCTCCATTTTGTGAAAGCGAACGCCGTGACAAAAGAAATTACCGAAATACCTCGAGAAAAGAAACAAATCAACGGTGGCAGATCACCAGGCACAAAAGAATTCTTAAAATCCAAGCCTCTCTCACTCCACCCGCAACTTTCTCGCTAACACGCGCGCACCGCCGAGCCTGCGGCGGGCGCGCTGCGGCCGCACGACACTCATACAATGAATTGTCACTGCCCGTGAGTGCGAGATAGGGCTAGCAGTAGGCAGCTAGCCTCTGAGGAGGGCGTCCATAGACACATCACTAGACCCCACACACGGTTTCGTCCGTGCCTCGCCGGGCGGCGAGATTGCTATGCCGCACTGGTCCCACATTGGTGACACGATACCACCAAATTTGCCGGTCCAAGAGAGAGTCACCGGCGCCGTCCTGAGAAGGTGCATGGTCCCTCTTGACTGCCCATGCGCGCGAGGCCGTGTAGGCATAGCCTCGAGAGTGCCAGCAGCCAGTCGCCGAGGCAGTTTGTGACGCGCATTGCGCCAGAAGCGTGCACACGGTGGAAGGACACCTTCCTACTGGCCGTACGATCAGGTCGTCACTGAATGCTTGATACTAAGGCCGCGAGCTATGCAGGTGATCAATTGTGCATCATGGCACGGTCAGCTGCGCCGACAGGCTGTCGCAAGGCGTGATAGCATGGCCGCAAGTCGCCGAATTCCCATGAAAACAAGTAAAAATGGGCAAAAAAGAAAAGAATCTGACATAATCGGCGCCTGCGGCGGGCCATGGGACCCCATCACCCCCCCCGCATGTGCACTCCTAAGAACCTAGACTCATTTTTAGCTCCGAGAGGTTTGGTCGGTGTGGAGCGGAGCCCGTATTGTACGAGTAGGCCTGTCGATCGCGACGGCCTTGGTTCCCACCTCCCGGCCACCTGCAGCCCGCTCGCAGGTAGCCATCCGATAAGCCATTCACAGCGACAGCTGTGACGGCGCCTCACGTGCTCGGCTTTCACAAAGTCGATCGCCGATCTCCTTGCTCGCGAGCGATGCACGCTGCCCCGCTGCGTTTGCTCGCTCGCTCACACTGCACGATTCGCAGGTACTCCTGCGCCGCGCGCGCCGCGCCTCGCGCCGCGCGCCTCCTCCGCCCGGCGGCAGCTCGGCTGCTGCGCGCGGAGGCTCTTCCTGGCACCGCCGCGGTGCTGTGCGTTTGTTGGTGGCACAGTCACTGTGCACCTTGCTGCTGGAGGACCAGGTCTGGCGCTGACGAAGGCCGCGGCGCCACGCAGCCGCCCGGCCGCCGCGCGCGCGATGCGGCGAGGGCGTCAGCGCTGCCCGCACCGACGAGCAGCGCACGGACCACACGCGCTCGCCTACTGTGTGCTGCAGCTCAAGCCGCTCCTCCCGGCGGGCCGCGTGGCGCAGTCAGAGGAGGCCACACAGCCATCTCCTCTCGCAGCGCCGCCGCATGATCCCGCTGCCCGCCGCCGCCGCCGCCGCAGTCGCCGAGCAGCGCACGAGGAGTCTCTCTCCCTCTCTGCGAGTACAGCCTTAGGCGAGACGCGCTGCAGCCGCCGTGCGGCGGACGGGACACCCGCTCTTCCCGTCCACCAGCTCTAGGCGAAACACGCGCTCCCCGAGGAAGGCAGAGCGCGCTCGATGGCAGGGCAGCGCCGCCCTCGCCGCGCGGCCGGGAGGGAGATGGGAGGCCACCATGCTTGCCCTCGCCAGGGGAGCGGTCGCACTACCCGCTCCGCCCGCCGCCGCAGCCGCCGCAGCTTCGCCACACGGGAGAGAGTCTCCTCCTCCTCCTCCTAGCCTAGGCGAAGACGCCCTCCGGAGAGACGCCGCCGCGCATCTCACCTGGAGAGGGTTCGAGGGAGAGCACGAGGGGCGCCCCCCCCCCCCCCCCCCCCGCCGCCGCCGCCTCAACCGCCGCCGCCGCCGCCGCCCGCCGCAACCGCAGAGCGATGCGCTTGCGCCAGGGATGGCCTCGTGTAGGTTTCAGGACATTGCGCAGCGTGCGAACTGCCGACGTTCACACGTTAGTAGTTGCTTCAGGTCATTGCGGTACTCCAGCAGGTCAAGCGTGAGGCGACCCGCCAATACGCTTGGCCAGCTCGGAGCGACGACGACCGCTCGCACGCTGCGACACCTCCCGGGGATAAGGCATAGGAGCGCTTCTACGAAGCAATCTGTCGCCTCCAGGCCACTCTGCGGTAGCACACACACGTGCGTGAACACGATGCGCACCCGAATGCACCACTCCTATCCTTCCGGGCGGAAAGTGGTGCGGTGTGCGTGAACACGATGCGCACGTTAGCACAGCAACCGTAGCTAACAGACAGCGACAATTGCGTAGCGACTAGACAGCAGCTTCAATAGCAACAGCAGTAGCGAGAGCAACAGCAGCAGCAGCAGCAGCAGACGAGAGCTACCCTTCGCTTGCATTCGAGTACACTAGTGACTCGCACTAGTTCGCTCCCTAGGACGAGCGACTCGCGCACGCCAGGGAGAACAATATTAGCTCCGAGAGGTTTGGTCGGTGTGGAGCGGAGCCCGTATTGTACGAGTAGGCCTGTCGATCGCGACGGCCTTGGTTCCCACCTCCCGGCCACCTGCAGCCCGCTCGCAGGTAGCCATCCGATAAGCCATTCACAGCGACAGCTGTGACGGCGCCTCACGTGCTCGGCTTTCACAAAGTCGATCGCCGATCTCCTTGCTCGCGAGCGATGCACGCTGCCCCGCTGCGTTTGCTCGCTCGCTCACACTGCACGATTCGCCCCTCCCGCCACACCCTGCGAACCGTAGGTGGTTGGGCAGGCCCCTTCGGGGCCTAGCATGCATAGCCGGCGCGCTGCCTGCAGCCGGCCCACGCCGCGAAGAGCCCGATCGCCCGCGCCCCAGCCCCGCCAGCCCGCGCGACCTCGTTGCCTCAGCGATCTGCCGAATTGCGAGCACGATGCGATCTCACCATGTGACTGATACATGGTTAGAGGCGCTAGCCTCCGCTGCGGATGGCGTGTGCGACACGACTGCGCCCGTGGCGGGTGGCAGTACGTGTGACACCATGTGACTGATACATGTACATGTTGTACATGACATGTACATGTACATGTTGTGTGTAACACCATGTGAGTGATACATGGGCCAGCGGCGTCTGCCACCGCTGCCGAGCGGCAAGTCCAATACACGGCTGTGTGCCCGTTGCGGGTGTAAAAGCGTGTGACACCGTGTGTATGATGCACGGTCTAACTGCGTTAGCCACCGCTGCCGAGCGGCAAGTGCGACACACCCGGCCCGTTGCGGGCGGCGGCTGAGAGCCATTGCGCGCACAGCTCGACTTGTGCCGCTGCATGGCTATAGCGAGATGCCAATCTCTCGCTCAAGAGATGAGACAATCTCCCTGCCGAGCTCGTTCACACCGCGTGTTCACAGCTCGACTTGTGCCGCTGCATGGCACTATAGCGAGATGCTAATCTCTCGCTCAAGAGATGAGACAATCTCCCCGCCGAGCTCGTTCACACCGCGTGTTCACAGCTCGACTTGTGCCGCTGCATGGCACTATAGCGAGATGCTAATCTCTCGCTCAAGAGATGAGACAATCTCCCCGCCGAGCTCGTTCACACCGCGTGTTCACAGCTCGACTTGTGCCGCTGCATGGCACTATAGCGAGATGCTAATCTCTCGCTCAGTCAAGAGATGAGACAATCTCCCTGCCGAGCTCGTTCACACCGCGTGTTCACAGCTCGACTTGTGCCGTTGCATGGCACTATAGCGAGATGCTAATCTCTCGCTCAGTCAAGAGATGAGACAATCTCCCCGCCGAGCTCGTTCACACCGCGTGTTCACAGCTCGACTTGTGCCGCTGCATGGCACTATAGCGAGATGCTAATCTCTCGCTCAGTCAAGAGATGAGACAATCTCCCCGCCGAGCTCGTTCACACCGCGGGTTCACAGCTCTCGGCTTGTGCCGCCGCATGGCACTATAGCGAGATCGCAATCTCTCGGGAAGAGATGAGACGACCTCCCTGCCGAGCTAGTTCACACCGCGTGTTCACAGCTCGACTTGTGCCGCTGCATGGCACTGTAGCGAGATGACAATCTCTCGCTCAAGAGATGAGACAATCTCTCTGCTGAGCTCGTTCACACCGCGTGTTCACAGCTCGACTTGTGCCGCAGCATGGCACCATAGCGAGATCACAATCTCTCGCTCAAGAGATGAGGCATAATCTCTATGCCGAGCTCGCCACATGCGATCGATACGTGGCGAGGCCCATTGCGAGCGCTAGCGCGAGATCACAATCTTGTTGACTATCGCGAGATCACAATCTCGCTCAAGAGATGGGACAATCTCTCTGCCGAGCTCGCCATGTGATCGATACATGGCAAGGCCCATGCGAGCGCTAGCGCGAGATCACAATCTCGTTCACTATCGCGAGATCACAATCTCGCTCAAGAGATGAGACAATCTCGCTGCCGAGCTCATTCACACCGCGTGTTCACAGCTCGACTTGTGCCGCTGCATGGCACGATGGCGAGATCGCAATGTCGCTCAAGAGATGAGACAATCGCCCTGCCGAGCTCGCTCAACCGCGTGCGTTCACAGCTGCCTCAGCGAGATGCGCTCACTCAGCGAGCCTGCACGCCGCCCGTAGCTCACACGAAACGCTAGTAGGCGGGTGGCGTCGTGGAGCACGTGGAGGGCTTGGCTGCCCCTCCCGTGAGTCACGGCGTCGGGTGGTCTCGCAGGGACCACCACCCCGCCACCCCGGGGCGGCGTGCGAGCGGTACTCCAGCAGGTCAAGCGTGAGGCGACCCGCCAATACGCTTGGCCAGCTCGGAGCGACGACGACCGCTCGCACGCTGCGACACCTCCCGGGGATAAGGCATAGGAGCGCTTCTACGAAGCAATCTGTCGCCTCCAGGCCACTCTGCGGTAGCACACACACGTGCGTGAACACGATGCGCACCCGAATGCACCACTCCTATCCTTCCGGGCGGAAAGTGGTGCGGTGTGCGTGAACACGATGCGCACGTTAGCACAGCAACCGTAGCTAACAGACAGCGACAATTGCGTAGCGACTAGACAGCAGCTTCAATAGCAACAGCAGTAGCGAGAGCAACAGCAGCAGCAGCAGCAGCAGACGAGAGCTACCCTTCGCTTGCATTCGAGTACACTAGTGACTCGCACTAGTTCGCTCCCTAGGACGAGCGACTCGCGCACGCCAGGGAGAACAATACTTTTTTCCGCTGCGCCACAGGTGCTCAAAGTCGATCGGCTTGGTGAAAGCAGGCGGTCCTCATGGGCTGCGGGATGAGCAAGCCAGCTGCAGCAACGGACCCTTGGCAGCCAGCTGCAGAAGCGGACCCTTGGCAGCAGCTCACAATGCTCGAAGAGGCCAAGAGGTCCTCTGCTACCGCTGCAGCCTCGCTGCCCATCTCCTCCCCGCTGCCCAGGCTCACCGCCGCCGACCACAAGGGCATCCCGCTGCTGGCGGCCCTCGACGAGGCGCTCGTCGCCGCCCTCCACTCCGGCGCCATCAAGCTGCTCCGCGCCGAGTTCCTGCGCGCTGACGGCTCCGAGGCGGTGCTGCCCGAGCTCCTCCGCCGGCAAGAGCTGGAGCGAATGGAGGAGGAGCGACGCATCCGCATCTTCCTCACGCCGGAGGAGGCTGTTGCGGCGCTGCGCTCGCTGAGCCGCGAAGTCGCCGGGCTGACCTACGGCTGGGCCTCGCCGGACCACCCCGACGTGACCGGAGAGTATCTGGCGAACGTGCGGCGCTTCCTGCGCCACCCGCTCGGCGAGCACGTGACGGGCCTCTTCTGGGAGTGCGCCGCCGCCCCAGACCCACCCCAGTCCCAGTGGCTGCGCCGCGTGGGAGGACAGGCCTTCCCTCTGCGCCTATCCCTCACTTGTCGCTTCTCTCATACTCTGCCGCCCCCCTGCCCCCCCGTGCGCCCCCCCTCCGCAGCTTCTCTTCGCTCCCGCAAAAGCCGAGGACGGCGGCAGAGGACGAGTTCTTCTATCAAGCGCTCAAGGTCCGCGCCGCCTTCTCCCCGCCGCCCTCTGCGCCCGCCGCGCTTCTACTCCCCACTCTCTCGCCCGCACACATGCCCTTGCTTCTCCCCACGCCTCCCTTCTCCTCGACCCTCCGCAGGTCATGGGCGACGTCTACGCCTCTCTCTTCGGCACGATCGTCATCCGCCACCGCTCCGTGCCAGCCCGCCCGGCGGAGCTGGACGGCGAGGTGGTCGTCCTCGTCGAGAAGGGCGGCGGGCTCGACGGCGCCGGCGCCGAGGCAGAGCTGCGCAGTGCTCTCGGGGCGTTTGAGAACCCGCGCTACGAGGAGGGCCGGTGGCGCGTGCGCTTCCCAACCCACGCGGCGGCGGAAGAGGCGGTGGCGGCAGCAGCTGCAGCTGACGCGTTGCCGGGCGCGATCGCCGTCTTCCTCTTCTACAACGACCGCCCTTACCTCGCTCGCGGGTGCGGACCCCCCTCCCCCTCTCCCCCCACCCCTCTTCTCTCGTCTCCCATTCCCTTCCACCGCCGCCGCCGCGATGCGGCGTGCGAGAGTCCCCAACCCCGCTCTCAGAGGTGCCCCGCCAGCCCGCCACCACCACAGCTCTGCTCTTCCGCTACCCCCCCCCCCCTCTCCGCTGGCAGGTGGACGACGTTTGAGAGCGCCGTGAGCACCGAGGCGCTCGCGCGCCTCGCCTACTTCCCAGGGCTGGGCAAGCTGCTGGAAGAGCGGCTGCCGCCCAAGGTCGTCGAGATCGACGGCGCGGGGCCGCGTGTGGCAGAGATGGAGGACCGCGCCGACGAGGGGATGGGGCCGCGTAACAAGCGCGTGATCGCCGCGATCGAGGAGGCCTCCTTCACGGGCAAGGGCGACAAGCCGGTGGTCGTCCAGCTGTACCGTGACTACGCAACCAAGGTGAACAACGCGATGGTTGACTCGGGCGAGGCGATGAAGGCGGAGTACGTGGGCGAGCGCAACGCGGCGGGAGAGCGCGAGGGGCGCGGCGTCTACCGGTTCGCCGACGGCACCGTCTACGACGGCGAGTGGAAGGCGGGTATGTACGAGGGGCGCGGCGTCATGCGGTA
Organism: Emiliania huxleyi CCMP1516; assembly: GCF_000372725.1. Taxonomy (NCBI): domain Eukaryota; phylum Haptophyta; order Isochrysidales; family Noelaerhabdaceae; genus Emiliania; species Emiliania huxleyi. The sequence continues at coordinate 97,765 of NW_005199861.1, forward strand.
CGCCAGCGGCAACGTCTACGATGGCGAGTACAAGGCGGGTATGAAGGATGGGCGCGGCGTCTTGCGGTACGCCGACGGCGACGTCTACGAGGGCGAGTTCAAGGCGGGTAAGATGGAGGGGCGCGGCGTCTACCGGTACGCCGACGGCGACGTCTACGACGGCGAGTACAAGGCGGGTAAGTACGAGGGGCGCGGCGTCTTCCAGTACGCCGACGGCGGCGTGGACTCGTGCTTCTACAAGCAGGATGCTGACGTCGGCGAGGGCGTCAGGTGGAAGGCGGACGGGCGGCGGGCGGGGCGGCTGCGTGACGGGGAGGAGGAGGAGGAGATCTCGCTGGAGGAGGCGCGGCGGACCGCCGAGCGGCTCGGGCTCCCCCTCCCCTCCCCGCTAACCGGCGCGTGAGGCACGAGCACTCTTAAAAGCGAGAGAGCACGCGGAGAGAGCATGAGACCAAGCGGAGGGGCGGGGGCGGGGGCGGGGGGGGAGGGGAGGGGGCGATATACCAACCTCACATGAGGTTGAGAGAGAGGGCGGCCCCTCACTACGAAATAGTTGTGTGGAGCGTGTGTGAAAAAAACTTCGTAACTCCTTGGCGACGAGCCGCGGGCTTTTGCCATTGCGTGCCAGCCTCAGACAGCCGGGCCGCCCGAGAGTTTTACTGACGAGTTTCTCTCGCGGGGGCGGCCCGGCACAACCAACCCTGTGCTCAGCACAAAAAAAATTCTGGCGCAGCGGCCGGCGTGAGCCGCGCCAGCTGTCGACAGATGTCGACAGATTCGATGGATTTGATGGATCCCTTGATGGTCCGATGGGCGACGGGCGACCCCCCCAAACCCCCCCACCAGGTCTCGAACCTGCCTCCACTCGCTCGAATCAGGCGCTCCGAACGACTTTGCAAGCCGGCTTCCAAAATTGACGACTAATGCTTCACTGCCTGATATAGTACCATTTTGTTGCTTCAGCATCAACGCCACGCCACGTTCTAGGGACGCAGAGCACGCACTGAGAGACCACTCACATCGCTGTTGCGGGGCGGCAATGTGACTGGACTCGCCGTGCGCGCCCAGCTAACCCTAGCCACCAGCCTGCGCCATACCCAGGTACGGTCGCACCTGTCTCTCCACCTATCATCCCAACTCCTCGGGCGACCGCGCGGCTGCGCTACTCACAGGCAGTCTCCCTGCCTCAGCTGTTACAGGCACCACCCACCGACCAGTCTCGACGACGAGCCGCGGCAGGGCTCGCTGCGCCGCTGCACAGCTTTACGCCACAACACAACATATCAACCAACGTAACCTCCCCCTTAGTGACCCACCCTTGCGGGCTCAGTTGCCGCATTAGGAGCCTTCGCACCGCGAGTGGGCTCAGGTGGGATCCACGGAGAGAGAGGTTCCATACACAGCCGCACTCTACACACCTTACCCCCTCTACTCGGGCGGCATCGTGGTGAGACCCTGGGCAGTCAGAGAGGCTGACAGTAAGTGGCGGGCTGAGAACTCGGGCCTCTCCCGACCCGCCATCGCTGCCTAAGGGAGGATCCTATCGGCCACTAGACCATGACAGATCAGAGGCGCACACGCCCTGTCCCAGCTCCCCCACTCCTCACACTGGGTTTGCAGTGCGCGGCCTCGCCACCTCCCTACCAGGGCAAACCCCCTCTCTCCCCCTAGGTGCTGCACTTGACGTCCATAGAAGGCGCGCGGCAGAGGCGGGAGGGAGGCGGGGAGAATCTAGCTCGCTCTGGCAGGGAGGCAAGGGTGTGATAGAGTGTTTGGGTGAGAACAGGCGGAGTGTGTGTGCCTGTACGCGATTGGGAGAGCACTTGTGACAAGGCATGGTTAGGCGAGTGGCAGTCGCTAGTGCGGACTTGCTAAGTCGTGTGTGCTCCCTTTTGCTGGCTAAGACTGGAACAATTTTTTTTGTGTGGAGCGTGTCTCTAGCCTGCGGCTGCGCGCGCGTCAAAGCCGGCATGTGTGTGCATGGCTTGTGGCGCTTTTACGTTATCTACCGATACTACCGAGTACCGTAATGCGTAAAAGTATGTGGCGCCAGACAGCACTCAGGTGAACAGGTCTCAGCACTTTTTGCCGTACGGCTTTACGCATATGATCTTTCTGCAGTCTGGGCTGGTGCTGGCTGCTGAGTGCTGAGTGCTGCTGCTCACGTGACGACGGCGTCCCCTCACGCCGCGTCGGCCTTTACTCACTCACTAGAGCTCACTCGCAAGGTTCGCACAACATCGCCCCCTCCCCCTCCCCGCCGCCGCCGCTCTCCGGCAGAGAGTACACGACGATGTTCTTCCCTTCGAAGGGCAACGTCCTCGTGCCGATGCGGCCGGGCGCCTTGTCGACCAAATACCTGTTCACAGCTGTAGGTGTGAAGAGACGCTGTTCTCGGCCCCTTGAGGCGTTGTCGACGAAGTACCTGTTCACGCTCAACGGTGTGAACGGGCGAGGCTCATGCGGGGCAAGCGGTCGGTGTGTTGGCGGCGAGGGCACTTGACAAAGGCGGTGTACGAGGTGACTCGCTTCCCGCGCTTGTCCCTGCGGGTGGGGAAGTACGCAGAGTAGACGCAGCAGGGCACCTAGTAGTGTTCACGGCTGGAGGTGTGAAGAGGCAAGCTTCACGGCGGGCGAGCAACAAGCGGCAAATGTTGCGGGCCACGGCAAACGGCTTGCCGCTGGCCTGTTCACAGCAGCAGGGTGTGAAGAGAAGCTGCTCACAGCATGCGGACCGGCCTACAGCCGCCCGCCAGCGCAAAGTCGACGATCGCCTCCGTCGCTCCGTCGGGGTGCATCCCCACCACCGCCGAGCAGTGCACGAGCGTCCGCCACACCTGCCCACAGCGCCGCCTCGTCACAGCAGCGCCGCCTTGCAGCGTGTGCCTCCCAACCCTTCCTTGCGCCGACCGCACCTCGGCCGCACCCGGCTGGCCGCTATGAGGGCCCACCCCCGCCGCCTCGCCTCTCTCCTCCTCCTCCTCCCCCTCCCCCACCGCCACCAGCCCCTTGTCGGTCCACCGCAGCGAGGACGCCTGTTCACACAGCGCGCGCTGTGAAGAGACGCCGTTACACCCCTCCCCTCCGTGCTGCAGCTGTGAACGGCGCCTCGTCGCACAAGCGCGCCGCCACCGCCGCCGCCGCCTCCGCCGCCGCCGCCTCCCCCCCCACCGGCCCCTCGCCGCAGGGGCTTGGCTCGGCCAAGAAGGGAAGCAGCCCCTCCCACAGCGAGGCCACAAACAGGCACGGCCAGTGCCTGGCGCATTCATTGGTTGATTGAGTGAGTGATTGATCGATTAACAAGCAGGGCCAGTGCCTTCATCATTAGTTACTCCTCCCTCCAGAGAAAGGAATGGCAATCCGGTGCCTGGCGCGTTCATTACCGGAGTACGAAGGTCGTAATCGATTAATTAGCAGGCGAGGCCGGTGCCTGGCCAACCGCTCCTTCATTAACTACATGTACTCTCGGGGGACCTCTCGCGCTCTCCCGTGCCTGGGCAGCTGGTACGGCCCGGATGCTGCCGCTGCCGCCCACTCGCACCGAAGACTGCGGGCCACTACCCTCGCCTGGCAATGAATTAACGAAGTGCGTCAGGCGAATCGGTTAACTCGTCACTAAGCGTGCCACTACCCTCGCCTGTTCACAGCCGCCTGCTGTGAAGAGAGGCGCACAGCCCACGGCCCAGCGGCATGCGGCGCCGCCGCCCACACCTCAATGTCCGAAGGCAGCTTGCCGCCGCCACCGCCATCGCCGCCACCTCCGCCACCGCCACCGCCCTCTCCGCCGCCGCCACCGCCCTCGCGGCCATCACCACCGCCGCCGCAACCGCCACCGCCACCACCGCCGCCACCCCCGTCGAGCCCTCGGCGAGCGGCCGGGCGGTTGTACGCCTAGCAAGACACTTCCTAGACACTTCCCAGACACTTCCTAGACACTTCCTAGCCGAGATATGTCGAGATGAGCCGAGATGAGCTGAGATGAGCCGAGGTTAGCCGAAGTTCGCCGACTCGTGGTCATTAGCTCGTGCATAACGAGTTAGCGATGCGGCGGTAATTAATTAACTAACCTAAGTAGTTACTTAATTAATTAATTAGCGATGCGGCGCCTGCAGCGGCTCGGTGCGGAAGTAGAGCCCTCGCTCCCACTTCCGCCCCAGCCTCCTCGCCGTCATCTCGCGCGGGTCCACCACGGTCACCTGACGAGTCAATGAACCTCGGCTGATCTCGGCTGATCTCGGCTGATCTCGGCTGATCTCGCCGTCATCTCGGGTCAACTTGAGCAATCTCTCGTCCATCCCTACTCACAAGTCACTCCGTACTACAGGGGGGCTGCACCGCGCTCACCGGCACGCGGTTTAAGTTGAGAAGCTCGAAGCCGAGGGCGCCCTATACCGACGTCTTCGTAATCCATTCGCGATTTCGTTAATTGAGTAACGCCTAAGGCCCTGGGTGTGTGTGTGCAGCTTAGAGCCGAGAGCGCCCTACCCTCTCATCCCGACCCACTCACTCCTCGACTGGTCGCTTCAGTCAAGGGGGCGAGGGGGACGGAGGTGCCTCGGAGGTGCCTCGGAGGTGCTTCGGAGGTGCCTCGGAGGTGCCTCCGAAGAGTCTCGGAAGAGTCTCGCAAGAGTCTCACAAATGTCCCGGAAGCGCGTGGCGGCTTCTCAGAAGTCTCTCGCGGCATTCTCGCTTTAAATTCTCGCGGGCGGCGGCGCCTGCCCCCCTGCCACGTCGAGCACGCCTGCAGACCATGCCACCGACGTGTCATGGCCGTGTCCCGGAGGGGCGGCCGGCCTGGCAGTGGCTGTCGAGCGGGCCTGCTCCCGACGCCAGCGCCTCGAGGCCGTAGGTGTCGATCAGGAAGCGGCGCAGCGCGCCCGCGCGCTCCTTGTTCCGCACCCGCGGCCGCTCCGTGAAGCGCGAGGCGGACTTGGCAGGCCGCAAAGCCCGCACGGCCTCTCCCTGCTCCCGAAGCGCCGCAGCCGCAGCGAGGAGATGCTCGCGCGGCGCGCCGGAGGCGGCGAGCGACTTGCAGCGGTCGCGTAGAACCGAGTAGCGCGCCTGAGCCTCGACGAGGTCGGCAGATGGCGGCGGCGGCGGCGGCGGTGGCGGCGGCGGCGGCTCAGAGTGCGAGAAGGCGCAGCGAGTTCCGTAAAGGCAGAGTCCCTTCCGAAAGTGGCGGCACAGAGGGGTGGGCCGATTTGGGTCGAGCCGACGTGGCGCTGTCGGACGGGTGCCTGGCTCGCTCGGCATGTGGGATGTAGCGTGATGCGAGCGGGCCAGAGAGGTGCGCCGCCGTTCGGGGAGGGCGCCTGGGTCTACTCGAGTGCGTGAATAAGAGTTTAAACAAAACAACTCTCCCTCACAGCAGACAGGCTCGACACAGGTGCGAACTGGCGCGTGCTAGTACTATCACCGGCACACCACCGGAGCCGCCTAAGCGACTCCGTTAAGAACGGCAATGCACTTAGCTCCGTGCACAATGCCGCTGTCCCCGCACGCTAGCTCGTTCACCGTCTGCCACGCCACGGCGGTGTGGAGAACGACAGACAAGCGCTGCATCTGCAGCCCGTGCCAGTTCTTGGTGGTCCATGTGACCTCATCGAGGTGCTGAGCGTGCGAAAGTTTGTTACTCAGCTGGTCCGCCGCCTGCCGAAGAATTCTGCGGACGCCGTCCCCGAAGCCGCCGAACGTCTCGAAGTCGCCCGGAGCAGCAGAGGCTCCGTGGGGTCGAAAAGTCGACGCTGGGAGTCGCACTCGTCAAACTGTCGCAACACCACGCGGTACGCACGTACCGCCCACATCCCCTCCACCGCTGAGAAGGCGCAGATCGACCGCCGGGCCGCGTAGCCGTCGTTAAGGAGCGGTTTTTGGAGCCGTACGAAGAGGTCCCAGACGGGCGAAGATGCGGTTTTGCGACGACCACACGCGATGTGGTATCTGGTTTTTGCTAAAAACGGGCCGCCTAGTGCAGCACCACTAGTACAACACGCAACTACACTGAGGGCTCCACACTAGCCGGTATAGGCGAGCCCCGGCGGCCTCACCGTCGCCGCTCGCGGCGGAGCCGACGGCGGAGCCACGGGCGGGTGCGACCTTTTGGGGGGACATGAGCTCGCCAGGACGTCACCGATGGCTCGGCGCGCCTCTTCCCGCCAGCGCGGGGCGGCCCACCTACAGGAGCGAGGGGGAGGTGGTCGTGAGCTCACTTTGTCGGCCGCGCGCGAGGTGAATACTGGGTGTGAGGCGCGCAGGAGGCGAGGGTGGGCGCGCCGGCGGTCGAGCCACCGAAGAATTCGACGTGGCGCAGCTCCGCGCCGGCGGGGACGACCGAGCACATGATGTCGGCGGCGGTCACGCGACGAGGGAGAGCCGCAGGAGCCCTCTGAGAGCCAGGCGCGCGAAAGCAGCGATGAGTGGCGCTTCGATCAGCCACCTGTGGGCGGCCACCGGGGAGACGGTCAAGCTCGCGAATAAGATACATCATAAAACAGAATGGAGCACCAAACACCCTCTGGTTTCCCTGGAAACTTCCGGAAACGCAAAGTGCTGGGGACCCTCTGGTTTCCCTCTGGGTTGCCGGAAACCCTCGTACAGGCCAAACTGTGAGAGAGCGATCCTGCGCTAAGCTCAAAAGAAATTGGTTGGCGGGGCGGCGGGCGCGGGTGCGAGGTGCGGTGCGGTGCGTGCAATCGTGTGTTTGGCGTCATGTCGTGTGTGCCTTCGCTTGTTCCTATTAACAACGAAGTCTAGCTCAAAAAAAGAAATTCAGCGCCAGCAAGACCGCCGCGGCGCCTGCACGCCTCAGCGAATCCCCGCTCATGTGGCAGGGCCAACACGGTTACGGCCAGCAGCAGCCCCAGCAGCTATACGGCCAGCAGCAGCCCCAGCAGTACGGCCAGCAGCAGCAGCAGCAGCAGCAGCAGCAAGGCTACGCGCAGCAGCAGTACACGCAGCAGCAGGCATATGGCCAACAGCAGTACGGTGGCTACGGGCAGCAGCAGGGCTACGGGCAGCAGGGCTACGCGCAGCAGCCGTACGGGTACCAGCAGCACCCGCCGGGGCAGTACCCGCAGCAGGCGTATGGCCAGCAGCAGCAGCAGCCGCCGCAGCAGGGCTACGGCCAGGGCATGCCCGGCATGGGCGCGTCGCCAGCCGGGTACGGGATGGGAATGGGCGCTGCGGCGGGGGGCGGCGGGGCGGCGTCTACGGCGGACGGGCTCAAGCTGCAGGCCACCGCCGTCAATCCCATTGACAGCCTCTTTGGCAAGAAGAAGGCGGCCGGCACTTCCGAGACACGTCCGACACACGATCGAGACTTTGCCGCACCCGCGCCCGACACCCTGCCACGCCCCTCTCGCACCCCCTGCCCCCGCCCCCGCTCCGGCAAGGCGTCGCACGCCCCTGTGCCGCCGCACTGACCGCCGCGCCCATGCCTCTTCCCACCACGCCCTCCCATCTCCATGACACGCCCACGACACGCCCACGACACTCGCACACACGTCGCTACCGATACGTCCATGGCGTGCCCACGACATGTCCACAACACGTCCACGACGCGCCTGTAGGCGGAAGCGGGCGTGGGCGGCGGCGCCTGCATGCCGGTGATGGGCGGAGGGATGGGCGGAGGGATGGGCGGAGGGATGGGCGGAGGGATGGGCGGAGGGATGGGCGGAGGGATGGGCGGAGGGATGGGCGGAGGGATGGGGGCGGCTGCCGGCATGCAAGGCGGCGGCATGGCGGGCGGTGGCATGGCGGGCAGCGGAGGGGCGACGGCTGGAGTGGCGGGCGGGGCGTTTGGGGGAGGGGTGGGGCAGGTTGGTGGTGGCGGCCAGGGCATGGCTGGCATGGCCGGGGTGCAGGGAGGGGTGCAGGGAGGGGTGCAGGGAGGGGTGCAGGGCGGGGGGGGAGGTGTGGGCGGAGGCGGGATGGGAGGTGCCATGGGAGGTGCCATGGTGGGCGGAGGAGGCATGGGCGGAGGGATGATGATGGGCGGCGGCATGGCTGCGGCGGGGGGCATGGGCAGCCGAGGTCCGTACACAGCCGAGATGCAGCCGAGATGCAGCCGAGATGCTAGCCGAGATGCTAGCTGCGATGCAGCCGAGCTGGCGCCGAGATATCGTCGAGTTCCGTGTCCCGCCACAACGCCCGGTTCCGCGCTTTCTTTGACGCGGCGTATTTCTTCTTTTTTCCTAGGCGCCTCACCGGCCGTGTCGCGGCGCCAGTCCATCGACGGCAGCGTTGGGGGAGGAATGGGCGGAGGGATGGGCGGAGGCATGGGCGGAGGCATGGGAGGAGGCATGGGAGGAGGAATGGGCGGAGGAATGGGCGGGGGGGCGGCGCCGATGCAGCCGCAGATGCAGATGCAGATGCAGATGCAGCAGCAGCAGGGGCAGCAGGGGCAGTTTGGGGGGATGATGGGGGGCGGCGGCGGCATGCCGATTGGTGCGAGCTTGTACGGCGGCGCGGCGGGCGGGGCAGGGGTGGGGGCAGGGGTCGCTGGGATGAGTGCAGCGGTGGGGGCGGGCGGGGCGGCGCCGCAGGCGGCAGCGGCGGCGGACGCCGTTTGGGGGCTACCTAATCCTACGCTAATCATTAGTGAGAATGATTCATAGGCAGCCGAGGACGAGTTTGGAGACTTCGACGGAGGAGGCGGCGGCGGCGGAGGAGGAGGAGGGGGCGGGGATGAATTTGGCGATTTCGGCGCCGCTGCCCCCCCTCCAATGCAGCAGCAGCAGCAGCAGCAGCAGCAGCAGCAGCAGCAGCAGCAGCAGCAGGCTCCGGGCGGCAGTGTGCTTGGCGGCGGCATGGCGCCAGACGAGTTTGGCGAGGCATAGCCGAGATGTGGCCGAGATACAGCCGAGAGAGCGTGAGCACATGGAGTTGGTAGCATATGGCGACGACTTGGCGGAGAGACCAAGCGTGGCGTGACCGAGAGAGTTTGGCAGAGGTTCGGGGGTTGGCAGTTCGCTCGCGGTTCTGGCTCTGGTGCCGAACGATGGTAGCAGCCACCACCACCTCCTCCACCTCCTCCTCCTCCTCCTCCCCCGCACCAGAGTGTGTGCGGGGAGGGTGTGTGAACGGCGTCTCTTCACACCACGACGCGCTGGGAGCAGGCGGCTTCAGCTCGTCGGCTGCTTCCCCGCCCCCGATGGCTACCCCGGGGCTTGGGGCTGGGGGGGAAGGGATGGGCGGTGCGGGAGGCGGAGGGGGGCTGGTGGGAGGAATGATGGGCGGCATGGGAGGCGGTTTGGGCGGTGCTGAGATGGGAGGAGGGGGGATGATGGGAGGAGGAGGAGGAATGATGGGAGGAGGGGGGATGATGGAAGGAGGAGGAGGAATGATGGGAGGAGGAGGAGGAATGATGGGAGGAGGAGGAGGAATGATGGGAGGAGGAGGGGTGATGGAAGGAGGAGGAGGAATGATGGGAGGAGGAGGGATGATGGAAGGAGGAGGAGGAATGATGGGAGGAGGAGGGATGATGGGGGGAGGAGGGGTGATGGGGGGAGGAGGGGTGATGGGGGGAGGAGGCGGCATGGGCGGCGCCGACGCTACGGACGACTTCGGAGACTTTGACGCCGCGCCGCAGGTGCTCGCAGAGTGGCGCAGGCGCCGGCGAGTAGCCTCATCCAAGCAGCACTAAGAGGCGACACACCCCGGGTAGGGGCAGGCGGGCGGTGGAGGCGACGACTTCGACGGCTTCAGCAGCGCCGCGCCCGCGCCGCCGCCCGCCGCGCCGCCGCCGCCCGCCATGGGCATTGGTGCGCTCGGCTCGCTGCCGATGGACATGTTCTCCGAGGCGCGAATTAAGCCTGCCGAGTAGCTGCGAATCAACTGCCCATCAACTGCCCATCAACTGCCCATGACCTGCTGGAGTAGCTGCTAATCAAGTGCAAATCAACTGTTACTCATCAACTGCTTATCAGCTGCTCAGTCGCTGCTCACCAGCTGCTATTCACTGCCGATTGCCTGTTTCCAAGGCGCCCGCCGCGCCGCCGCCCGCCGAAGCAGCGCCGGCAGAGGGAGGCGGGCTGGCGCAGTCTAGCCTCGCCGAGAGCTAGTTGGCTGCTAATTCACTGCTAATCAATTTAGGAGGCGTGGCGGCGCAGTCTAGCCTCGCCGAGAGCTAATTGGCTGCTAATTAGTTGCTAATTGGCTGAGACTAGGAGGCGGGGCGGCGCATTTCGGCCTCGCCGAGAGCGATCCCGTCTCTGGCACGCGCTGCTGGTGCGTCGGGCTAGCAGTTGATTAGCGGCCAGTTAGCAGCTAGTTAGCAGTTACTAGCAGTGCTGGCGCGCGGTGCTGGTGCGTCGGGCTAGCAGTTGATTAGCGGCCAGTTAGCAGCTAGTTAGCAGTTACCAGCAGTGCTGGCGCGCGGTGCTGGTGCGTCGGGCTAGCAGTTGATTAGCGGCCAGTTAGCAGCTAGTTGGCAGTGACCAGCAGTGCTGGCGCGCGGTGCTGGTGCGTCGGGCTAGCAGTTGATTAGCGGCCAGTTAGCAGCTAGTTAGCAGTTACCAGCAGTGCTGGCGCGCGGTGCTGGTGCGTCGGGCTAGCAGTTGATTAGCGGCCAGTTAGCAGCTAGTTAGCAGTTACCAGCAGTGCTGGCACGCGCTGCTGGTGCGTCGGGCTAGCAGTTGATTAGCGGCCAGTTAGCAGCTAGTTAGCAGTTACCAGCAGTGCTGGCGCGCGGTGCTGGTGCGTCGGGCTAGCAGTTGATTAGCGGCCAGTTAGCAGCTAGTTAGCAGTTACCAGCAGTGCTGGCGCGCGGTGCTGGTGCGTCGGCGCCCGCGAGAGGTCCACACGACATGTCCGTGACATGTCCGTGACATGTCCGTGACATGTCCGTGACACTTCCGTGACATGTCCGCGAGAAGTCCACGCGACATGTCCGTGACATGTCCGTGACATGTCCGTGACATGTCCGTGACATGTCCGCGAGAAGTCCACACGACATGTCCGTGACATGTCCGTGACATGTCCGTGACACTTCCGTGACATGTCCGCGAGAAGTCCACACGATATGTCCGTGACATGTCCGTGACACTTCCGTGACACTTCCGTGACATGTCCGCGAGAAGTCCACACGACGTGTCCGTGACATGTCCGTGACATGTCCGTGACACGTCCGTGACACTTCCGTGACACGTCCGTGACGTGTCCACGGCATGCGGGACAGGTACGTCGACGGGCGCGATGGGTCGACGCACCTCGTCACAGTGCTCAAGGTGCGCCGAGATATGGGGAGATATGGGGAGATATGGGGGAGATGTGGAGACGCACCTCGTCACAGTGCTCAAGGTGCGCCGAGATATGGGGAGATATGGGGAGATATGGGGGAGATGTGGAGACGCACCTCGTCACAGTGCTCAAGGTGCACCGAGATATGGGGAGATATGGGGGAGCTATGGGGGAGATGTGGAGACGCACCTCGTCACAGTGCTCAAGGTGATTCATTACCAGCTAGGTAGCAGCCAGCTAGCAACCCAGCCGTTAGTTTGCAGCTGCTCAGCGTGTGCCCCGACGGGTAACGTTTGGCAAGAGATCCGCAGCAGCCAGCCAGCAACAATGATCCTTTTCTCGCGTCCACCCGCCGTGCTACGACGACCCGCTTGCGTACTACTCGATCCGCAGTGAGCTCACCGCCGATCGATGAGCTGACTTAAGGTGTACTACGACGACCCGCCCCCGTACTACTCGATCCGCATGCCAAACGGCGTCGAGCGAGACATCGCCGAGCCGGCCGGTTGATACTCAGTTCTCACGAAGCCACTAAGAATGAGTTGTTCATTGCTAGGCACCGAGCGCAACACGGTGCGCGCGTCCGCCGCGGGCGGCGGCGGAGGAGAGGGGAGGTTTCGTCACTCGCCCGAGTGTCCGCCCCTCCTCAGGTGCGCGAGAAGCTGCGGGTGGCGACTGCGGAGGAGATTGCGCAGGGGGCGCCGTCGGCGCCGCCCGCCGCCCCGCCGCCCGCCGCCGGCCCGCCGGAGATGGCTCCGGAGGCGGAGGCGCGTGTGGAGCCGCCAGTCTCTCGACTGAGCCCGCCCGCTCGTCACCCGCCCGACCCCACTGCTGCGTAGTCGGCGGACGAGTTCGGCGGCTTTGGCGGCGCGGCGGCACCGCCACCGGCGCCGGCGATTGGCGTGGCGGGCGGCGTGGCGTTGGGCATGGCGGGCGGCGTGGGCGGCGGCATGATGCAGGGCGGCGTGATGCAGCAGGGCGGCGTGATGCAGGGAGGCATGATGCAGCAGGGAGGCATGCTGCAGCAGGGCGAGGCGGGCGGCGGCGTGGCGCAGGGAGGCTTGCCTGCAGACGCCTTCGGCGGGCTGGCGTCCTCCCTCCCCCCACCCCTTCTCGGAGCCTTCTCGGAACCTTCTCGGAACTTTCACCGTAGGCGGGCTGGCGTCCGTCCCCCCCCACCCCTCCGCACCTCCGGACACGGACGCCACAGACTTTGGCGGGTTTGGCGACGGAACGGGGCCTTTCCGCCCCCCCCCCCCGCCCCCCCACCCACCCACACACCACACCCACACACACACACACACACACACACACACACACACACACACACACACACACACACACACACACACACACACACACACACACACACACACACACACACACACACACACACACACACCACACACACCTCCCCACCCCACCCCACCCCCCACCCCCACCCCCACCGCACTTCCGCTCTGCGAGCGGCGTTTCTTCGCACCGGACGACCGCTCGCGCAAGCAGGCCCAGCCTCCCTCCGACGCGGCCGACGAGTTCGGAGGGTTCGGCGGCGCTGCTTACCCGCTGGCAGGAGGCGCCGCCGCAACGCCGCCGCCGACGGCTGGGGATGAGTTTGGCCAGTTTGGAGGGGCGGCACCGGAGGCGGCCACTAGCAGCCCCACTTAGAAGTCGCACTCGCACTGAACTTGCAGTTCTAAAGCAGCGCACTCTCAGCATGTCAACTCGCTCCTGCGTTGGGGGAGGGGCGGACCTTCGGGGGGGCGCTCCTGCCTCCGCGCCTGACGCATCGCTTAAGCTGACG
>NW_005199861.1:111942-113578 GCF_000372725.1 Emiliania huxleyi CCMP1516
GAAGCGCATCAGTGCCCACTATGCGCGCGGCGCACGGGAGCTGACAGGGGGGCGTGCGCGAGCCTGTCGAGCTCTCCGGATCGGTACAGCACACCGAATGATAGCCACAGGCTGTCTCAGGCGGTCCACTGCCACACGTCTGCATCTTCAGCCTTGTCATGGATGTCGTGCCAGTCTCTGGGCGTGTCTACGCGTGTGTGTGTCTGTAAGTGTGCGTACGTGTGAGTCCGTGTCTGTCTTTGTGGTGGTGGTGGGGGGGGGGGGGTGCGGCGGAGGTGTCCTGTTGCCCAATAGGCGGTGGCGGTGGCGATGAGTTTGGCGAGTTTGGGTCGTCGTCCTCCGGCGGTCTGGTGGGAGGTGGGACGGGAGGAGCCGGCCTCATGGGAGGAGGCGGGATCGGAGGGGTGCTTGGAGGAGGCGCCGTCTTGGGTGGGGTGGGAGGGATGGTGGGAGGCGGGGTGGAAGGCGGGGTGGGAGGCGCACCCGCACCCGACGCCCTCGACGAGTTCGCGGGCTTCGACAGCGGCCTCGCCGCGCCCCTCCCCGCCCCGGCCTCCTCTGGGTTCGGAGGGCTCGGGCAGCTGCCAGCAGACATGTTCGGCGGGGGCGAGGAGGAGGCGCCGCAGGAGGCGGCGCCGCCGTCCGCCCCGGCGGCGGCGGGCGGCGGGTTCGGCGATTTCGGCGCCGCCGACGCTGGCGACGAGGACGATTTCGGCGGGTTCGGAGGCGTGGAGCAGACTGCCGCCGCCGCCGCTGCCGCCGGCGACGCGTTTGGAGACTTTGGCGCGGGTGGCGGGGCGGCACCGCCGCCGGCGCCGGCGCGGCTCTGCGCGGGGAGGGCTTCCGCGTGCCCCTCTCGCCCGCTCACCTCTCTGCCCTCCCTCTTCTTTTAGGCTGCGGCGGCCGACGACGGATTTGGTGACTTCGGAGGCGGAGGAGGCGGAGGCGGAGGCGGGATGTCGCTTCCTGCTGGCACGTTTGGAGGGGCGACAGAGGCGTTGGGCGGCTTCGCGATGCCGGCCGCTCCGCCCGCTTCCCTCCCCCCCTCCGGGCACAGCAGTACTCGAGATGGCCCGAGATTGCTCGAGATTGCCCGAGATTGCTCGAGATGGCTCGAGATGGCCCGAGATGGCCCGAGATGACTCGAGATGGCTCGAGATTGCTCGAGATGGCTCGAGATGGCTCGAGATGGCTCGAGATGGCCAGAGATGGCCAGAGACGGCCAGAGCTTACCCGCCCCTCTGTGCAATCTTCCACCGCACAAGAGCCGCGAGCGAGGCCTTGCCTCTCCTGACCGCCCGCCACCGCCTTACCCGCCTCGCGCTCTCTCGTCGCAGGGCGGGCTCGCTCCTCGCCGACGACGGCTTCGGCGGGTTCGGCACCTCGAGCGGGGGGGGAGGCCCCCTCGGAGGAGGCCCTACCGCGCCGTCCGGTCTGCCTGCCGACTTGTTCGACATGGGCGCCGCGCTGACGGCCCCGGCACCCGTTCCTCCAGTCTCGGCAGGGCGTTGGGCTGCCGCACGCTCTTCGATGCTCTTCGATGACCGCACGCTCTCGCCTGTCGAGTAGGCTACTACCGCAGCAGCAGCAGCCGCGTCGGACGGCGACGACTTTGGCGACTTTGGAGGGCGGGCTA
>NW_005199861.1:113678-115923 GCF_000372725.1 Emiliania huxleyi CCMP1516
TCCCCATCTCCCCCTCGCCATCTCCTCCATCATCTCCCTCCACCAGCGTCCCTCCACGATCTCCCGTCGCACCATCTCCCTCCACCAGCTCCCGTCCACCGTCTCCCTCCAGCATCTCCCTCCACGATCTCCCTCGAGCATCTCCCTCCACCATCTCCCTCCACCATCTGCCTCCACCATCTCCCTCCAGCATCTCCGGCCACCATCTCGCCTCCACCATGCGCCGTCCACCAGGTTCGACGGACCGGGTGCGTCTGCGCCGGCGCCGTCCCCTCCGGAGCCCTCCCTCCTCGACACCCCCGCCGCCGCCGCGACCGGCGCCATCGACGCTTTCGCCGACTTCGGAGGCGGAGGAGGCGGAGGAGGCGGAGGCGGAGGAGGCGGCGCCGCTGACGACGACGATTTTGGCGACTTCGGCGGTTTCGACGGCCCGATGCCGGCGGCCGGCGCTCCCTTCTCCGCGCCGAGCCTCGTTGCGAACGACGACGACACGTCCCGCTCCCTCTCCGAGCGGCTCTCGAGGAGCGACTCGGCCCACCATCGACGCCGTGCCGCCGGCAATAGGTTCCGCTCCATCGCCGTGTTGCGTCCGCCCGCCGACCCTGCGATTGGATCCGAGTCGCCGGTGCCGGAAAAGCGCGCCGGGCGCGCTTACTCTGTTTCTTTTTCTCAGCGCGATTTCTTTTTTGTAGGTGCCGGTGGGCGAGCTGTCCGCAGGGTGTGCCTCGAGGACACGCTTGCCACCCTGTCCTCCCGAGTAGAGGGTGCACTCCGTGGGCGGTGGTCATCAGGAGACATTTCCTAGACACTTCCTAGACACTTCCTAGAGGGTGCACTCCGTGGGCGGTGGTCGACAGGTGCCTCGACGGCACTCTGGCGCAGCTGCTCGCTGCGGGGAGGTACGAGGAGGCGCTCGCGAGCCAGCAGCACCTCGATGCGGTCGCGCAGCGAGAAGCCACTTCCTAGACACTTCCTAGACACTTCCTAGACACTTCCTAGCACCTCGGTGCGGTCGCGCAGCGAGAAGCCACTTCCTAGACACTTCCTAGACACTTCCTAGCACCTCGATGCGGTCGCGCAGCGAGAAGACGCAGTGGCTGCGTGGGAGGGGAGGGGGGCGCTGTACAGCGGGTCGCTGTGAACAGGTCGCGCAGCTGGCGGTGACATTTCCTAGACGCTTCCTAGACACTTCCTAGAACTGTGAACAGGTCGCGCAGCTGGCGGTGCAGCAGAACGAGTACGAACGAGCCAAGGAGAACGACGAGCTGGAGGAGGCCATCCACATCAAGAAGGTGACACTTCCTAGACACTTCCTAGACACTTCCTAGAACGACGAGCTGGAGGAGGCCATCCACATCAAGAAGGTTGCGCCGCCATTATTAGTATCAGTATCAGTATTAGTATTAGTATTCGCCCGCCCCAGTATTCATCCCCATCAAGAAGGTTGCGCCGCCCGCCCGCCCCTAGTCTTCAATCAGTCGTTAAGCAGCTCGAGGAAGGCCGTCACACAAGCACGGTGGCGCTGTCCACTCGTCCCTAGTCAATCAATGATTAAGGGGTTAGCTCGAGGGGGCGATGCGTATCAAATCGGTGGCGCTGCCCACCAGTACTACTATAGGACCAGCACCCAGTGCCAACACCAGTCACCAGTCACCAGTCACCAACCGCCGGCCTGCCGGCTGCCGACTCACTCTCCCTCCACCTAAAGGTGGTGCTGCCGGCGCTGCGCGCGCGGCTCGCCTCCGACCCAGCCGTCGAGGCCCAACCGCCTCCTCCTCCTCCTTCCGTCTCTGAGCGGCGCCTCTTCACAGCGACGCGCCGTGAAGCAGGCGTGGTCGCGTCCTGTGGCGCCTCCGTATGCGACGGCGGGCACTCTGGCGGCGGAGGCGGCGTCGCGCTCTCGCGAGGTGGACGCGTGTGAACAGCGTCTCTTCACACGCCCGGCTTTGGAGCAGGCGGTGTCGCGCTTCGGTGAGGCCGAGGCGGCGCCGTTCGCCCGCCTCTGCTCTGCCGACCTCTCGTCCGTCGCGGCGTCCGACCTGCCCGCCGCCGCGGCGAAGCTGCGGCGTCTCCGCGCGGCGCACGTGCTGCTGATGGAGACGAGTCGCGAGGAGCAGGTCTCGAGACCGGGCCGAGATTGCCCCCCTGCACCCGCCCTCTCCCATTTGTCCCCATATTCCAGAGTGGCGAGTAAGACAGTTGGACCCAATTGCCCGATTCTATCCATATGGACACACGACAGCTA
>NW_005199861.1:116023-123342 GCF_000372725.1 Emiliania huxleyi CCMP1516
CATAGGGCGATTCGGGTTACGGCAGGGCAAGATTTTGTTGGTTTTGGGAGGGGGACCGGTTTTTTTGGTCCCCCCCCCCCTTCTCCCGGACAGCGTGCGCACCTCGAGGCGCTCGATGCGATGGGCGAGAGGCCTCCCCGCGCACCGGCGCCGACTGTGGACAGCGCCTCTTCACGCGCCTGAAGCTGTGAACAGGCGAGGCCATCCTGCGGACAATGACCGACGCAGAGGCGCTCGTCAGCGCGCTGCCTCCCTCCGCCGGCAGCGCGGAGCGGGCGGCGGCGCTGCGCTCTCCAAAGGTTCGCGCAACGATGCAGGCGCTGCTCGAGATTAGTATTAATAGTTAATTACTAGTTAATTACTAGTTGATTACGAGTTTGCGCCACGATGCAGGCGCTGCTCGAGATGAGGTGCGGCTCAGAGCTGCCCCTCGACGCAGGACGTGTCCACGACACGTCCCCCCCCACCCCCCACCCTGTCCCGGACCCGTTCCTCGCTGTAGGCGGCTCGGCTGCCTCGTCGCTTCCTCTCGCGAATGGCTCGTTTCCGCCGCTCGCGCGTCCCAAAGAAGCAGTCCAATCGAGTGCCCACCGTTGGCGGTGCCCAAACTAGGCACGCCTCCGTCTTCTGCACGTCCGCCGTCGCCGGCGCCGCCGCGAGCGCGGCGGAGGCGGCGGCGAAGCTATGCGCCATCTACCAGCGCGCCGCCGCCGTCGCCGCCCCCGACGACGAGGCGCCGGAGCCGGTCGACGGCGACAAGTACAGTGCCGCGCCGCAGCAACCTCCCGCGGCCGCCTTCCTTTCGGGCCACACGCCCCCCCCCCCCCCCCCCCTTCCTACAAAGGTATTGGGCCGCGCCGCAGCCGCTCAACGAGCGGTGCGCGCTCTCGCTGCTGCCGCTGCAGTCGGCAAACGCGTTCCCCGAGCTGCCTCCGACGGTGGCGTGGGAGGGGAAGCGCTGCCACGCGCCGTGCGTCAACCTGTGGCTGCACGGCGTGAAGCAAGCGTGGCCCGCGGTGTGACCAGGGGGAATGGGCCGGGGTACTCGTCGTGTGACACAACGTGTGCTCTGTGGGCAGTCTGTGCGGGAGTCCGGGGGAGGGTAGCTTGGGAGCCAGGCTGGTGCCTGACGGTGCACTTACTACTGTCGCTGCGCACTATCCTATCGGGACGCGTGTGTTTCTTTCGATTTGTGTAGTTCTTAAAACCAAAAACCTTTATGATGTATCTTAAGGTATTCGGACCCCCCCCTCGCGCCTCGGCGCCTTGTGATTTTCGTGCGAAGGTTTCGAGATCTCGCGCGCCGTCCTCCGCTCAGCGCCGGCCGCCCATGCGCTCGCGGGGCTGGCCGACGGCGCGGGCCTCTTGCCGATGGACCCAGCCGAGGTGCCCAACCAGTCGGAGCCGCACCGACGCGCTGCGCGCGACCACCAGCCAGCTTTTCAGCGAGGCCGAGCACGGTGCGTCGAGAAAGCTGACAGTCAGAACAGTTGTCGCTTTTTTTCCCTCTTTTTGAGCGCGGCTGCTGCACGCCCAGCCCACCAGTGATACGAGACGCACCGGATCCAACCCTGGCAGCGCTTGACCGTCACCCCGGTGGCCGCCCACAGGTGGCTGATCGCGGCCGCCGCTCACGCTGCTTTTCGGCGCCTGGCTCTCAGAGGGCCCCTGCGGCTCTCGCTCGTCGCGCGACCGCCGCCGACATCATGTGCTTGGTCGTCCCCGCCGGCACGGAGCTGCGCCACGTCGAATTGTTCGGCGGCTCGACCGCCGGCGCGCCCACCCTCGCCTCCTGCGCGCCTCACACCCAGAATTCTCCTCGCGCGCGGCCGACAAAGTAGGCACACGACCACCTCCCTCCCACTCACCCCCCCCACGATGCACAGCCCGTCCACTCTCGCCGGCAAGGCGCACGGAACGCCCAATTTGGGCTGGAAATGCCGCCGCCACGGGTTGGTGGCGCCCTCGGCAGCGGGGCAGCGCCACGCCACGCAAACTTGCGCGACAAACTTGCGACCTCTGTCCCTCGTATTCACCCCAGATTTTGCCCTATCCAGGCTCACCCGGTACCGCGAGCGGCGAGCCGCGCCAAGTTTGCTCCATTTCCGACAAGTTCATCCCGCCCGAACGCCGATCTTCGGCCGCCTGGAGGCCCAGGACGGGGCTCGGGACCGGCCAGGTGTGGATTCTCCTCGGCGCTGCGGTGTATCTGCGCGCCCATGGCGCGTTCAGGGGTGCGTCTGAGGCGTGTAGACTGCGGGGCGCCGCGATAGCGCGGCGCCGACGATTGTGTCAGCTCACTGTCACACCGTCGACACGGTCACAGTGTGTGTGCAGTGCGTCCACTCCGGCGACCGTGACGCCGTCGGTTCTCGCCTATACCGGCCAGTGTGGAGCTATCAGTGTGGTTGCGTGTTGTACTAGTGATGCTGCACTAGGCGGCCCGTTTTTAGCAAAAACCAGATACCAAATCGTGTGTGGTCGTCGAAAAACCGCATCTTCGCCCGTCTGGGACCTCTTCGTACGGCTCCAAAAACCGCTCCTTAACGACGGCTACGCGGCCCGGCGGTCGATCTGCGCCTGCTCAGCGGTGGAGGGGATGTGGGCGGTACGTGCGTACCGCGTGGTGTTGCGACGGTTTGACGATTGCGACTCCCAGCGTCGACTTTTCGACCCCACGGAGCCTCTGCTGCTCCGGGGGGGGTGCGCCGTGGGCGTCGCTCTCTCGAGCCCTCTGATGGTCCATCCGGCCAGGGACTGCCTCCTCGGCGCGTGGAGGCAGGCGGCGGAGCAAGGGGATACGCAGCTGCATTGGCCGCGGCCTCCTCCCGCTGCTCACGCGGCTCTCACTGCCGGCATCGTCGCGTCGTCGCTTAGCGTGGCGCTGCTATTCGATCAGGCGTCGCCGATATTTGCTGACATCCACGCCATCTCACCAACGTCTCCAGGTTTAGCTTGGTGTCCGAGTCTGTGAACAGGTGATGGTCCTCATTTCGGCGCTTGGATCGTACGTGCTCTGCCCGCTCGGGATCGGCTTCCCAGGCGTCGCGCTCCTCTACATGGACCACTTGAAACTGCCTTCTGCGCGTGGATGCATGCACGAGGCGGCCTCGCCCCCAGTCTCGCGAGCCAACAGGGCCGCTTGCATCTTCTTGGTTGCCGTCGCGGGCGTGACGGTCCTGACCAGCGCCTGCAACAGCGCCCTTGCAGCGCGGGAGGGCGCGTGAGTCGGCGTGCGCAGGCTTGGTGCAGGCGTGGTAGGTTTGGCGCGTGGGAATTAGGTTTGGAATTCGCAAACTGTATTTGCTTGCACGCGTGGGTGGCATTCACGGGTGGGCGGATGTCAAAGGGAGTGGGAGGTACTCGAGAATGTACGTGTCGCCGTTGACGAAAAGCCATGCCCCATGCCACCGACGTTGATTTTTTTTCTGAGCTGAAAAACAGACGCAAGGCGTTCATTTTAATACAAGGCGGTCACACACATGGCACATCGCTCTCGGGCCCACAGACATCCCGCACACCATGGCATCTTGAAGGTCCGATACTGGAAGCCCATATAGGCACCTTGAAAAGAAAGAAAGAAAACAGATAACCCAAGGGAGGGATGGGAGAACGGCACGCCGCCACCACACAGGGATTTTAAGGAGAGGAGTGTGATGCGCTAGCCGTCGCCTACCCTAGGGAGTCTATAGGCACCTAGGTAGGTAGGTAGGTAGAAAGGTGAAGAACAGCACCTTACACAACGCGACCAACGTCCGATTTTTTTCGTGCGCGTGCGGACGGACGCGCTCCGACTCTGCAGCCCCCCGGCAAGAGGCTGCCATGATCGGCAAGAAAGTCTCCGCGCTAAAGGCGGCGACCAAGGCCGTACACTCCCTGACCAAGAAGGCGAAGCAAGCGATGCAGTCGCCCGAGGCGGTCGCGGCCGAGATGCAGGTCCGAGAGCCTGCCGCTCTGTGCTCCCCACAGCTTCGACCCCGCCACCCACCGCTGCACCGAGGTCCGTGCCGCGCCCTCGCCCGACAGGCAAAGTTCGGCACACCCATCTGGCGACTTGACCGCGACGCACCTGTCTGTGCGCTCTGTCACGCCACCTTTGCGGCAGCTGTTGGCGGGCGCCACGGCTCCACAGAAGGGAGTCGCAACCACCGTTTCGACGTCTTCCATAGGTCGACATAGACGAGCTCGGATCTGGTGCGCCGGTCAGCCGCCACCACTGTCGCTGGTGCGGCGACGTGTACTGCGCGACCCACTCCTCAGAGCGTCGGAGGGTGCGCAACGCTCAACGGAGGTTTGCGGGACACATGCCATGTCCACGACACGTTCATGACACGCACACAGGTGCGCAACGGAGAGGTCGAGAAGGTGTGCGACTTGTGCGCCATTCTGCTCGGCGGCGTGAAGGAGATCAGTAACCGAGAAGCAGCCGGATCCCCTGCCCGAGTTCCAGATCCCCTGCCCGAGTTCCAGATCCCCTGCCCGAGCTCCAGATCCCCTGCCCGATCCCCTGAACGAACCAATCAGAGAGGTGAACTGTGTATGCGAGATGGACTTGCACCGCGCCACTCAGGACGGCGACCCGTCCCGGATCGACCCGTTCGTCATGCTCAGCACCGAGTGCGCTCCCCTTCTCAGCCCTGGTGACGACGCCCCGCCACACGCGCGCGCTCCCAATCCTTCCTCAGAGCTCCTTCTGCCCTTTTCAGAGCTCGGCTGCCGCGCTGCCATCGCCCTCCTCTCGCTGCTTGCGGCGAGTCACCTGTGGAAGGCGCTCCGCCTTCTTCTTGTGGGTTTGGTTGTCCGCACACTACTGGAAGGGTTGAGGTCTCGCGTCCACTGTATCTCAAGGTGCTCCTCTGGGCGGTCGCTTCGGCCAGCATCAACGCTGCCGCCATCCTCGCGCTCCTCACGCCAACCTCGCGCGAGCAGCTGCACGAGCAGGCGCTACCCGCATCTCGTCGATGCAGAACCACACACACACACACGCACGCACACGCACACACACACACACACACACACACACACACACACACACACACACACACAATGCTCTGCACTATGACGTTAGCAAAGTCGGTAATACAACACGCAACGGGAGTGCGACGGCCCATCCGAGGAAGTCCTGTTAGGCCTCACAGAGCGCCCTTCCCCGCGCGGGGAGCTCTCACCCCACCTGCGGTGGCTCAGGCGCCATGCGCCTCCTCACTGAGCCCCCTCGTGGACTGGGCACGTGTGGTCCTCGCCGGCGGCGACGCCTGCCTCGCCGCCCTCTGCCTCGGTCTCGCGATGCGGCTCCTACATGCACATCCGCCGTCGGCCCTCGACGGGCTGTGCGCGCTGGGGGACGCGGGCTGCCTCGCCTACACAGCCACTCAAAA
The DNA here is from genome assembly GCF_000372725.1 of Emiliania huxleyi CCMP1516. NCBI lineage: Eukaryota > Haptophyta > Isochrysidales > Noelaerhabdaceae > Emiliania > Emiliania huxleyi. Next base: position 121,402 of record NW_005199861.1, read on the forward strand.
CACGCGCCAGGCGAGACACGGACCGCACCCCGCCCGATTCACACCTAGAGCACCTGACGCGACCCCCCCCCCCCCCCCCCCTTTTCCGGTTGCCACCCACAGTTGCTTCTCCTCGCGCGCGCCCGCGCCCAGCGAGGCAACTATGTGGAACTCACAGAGCTAGAGTGAAGCCGGCGCCCAGTGGCACGTTGGAACGTGTGGAACGGCCCGACGTTGTCATGCGATTCTTTATGCTGAGTATCAAAAGAGCTCGAGAGTGAGTGTAGTGACCCAGAGACAAGAGCGACACACGATCAGACCAACCGACAGCGTGGTCGGGCGCACAGGCCCACAGCAGCCAACCTCTCACATGCTTATTCCTACACGCGGACTCTTCGGAACGCCTCAGCCATGGAGTTGAACGTCGAGTGCCCACAGTGGCCGTCGAGCGGGGACGCGCCGAGGTCACTCTTGATCTCAGAGCCGACTGCGTCGATCACGTCGGCACAGCCGTGGTTCCAGTCCACGCTGAGCGCAGGGCGCACCGCACCGCCAGCACATCCGCCATCGCCACCGCTACTCGAGCCGCTGCCTCCATCCCCGCCGAAGCCCTCGCCACCGCCACTACGATTGGTGAGCGCAGGGCGCACCGCACCGCCAGCACATCCGCCATCGCCACCGCTGCTCGAGCCGCTGCCTCTGTCCCCGCCGAAGTCCTCGCCACCGCCACTGCGATTGCTGAGCGCAGGGCGCACCGCACCGCCAGCACATACGCCATCGCCACCGCTGCTCGAGCCGCTGCCTCCGTCCCCGCCGAAGCCCTCGCCACCGCCACTGCGATTGCTGAGCGCAGGGCGCACCGCACCGCCAGCACATACGCCATCGCCACCGCTGCTGGAGCCGCTGCCTCTGTCCCCGCCGAAGCCCTCGCCACCGCCACTGCGATTGCTGAGCGCAGGGCGCACCGCACCGCCAGCACATCCGCCATCGCCACCGCTGCTCGAGCCGCTGCCTCTGTCCCCGCCGAAGCCCTCGCCACCGCCACTGCGATTGCGCCAGGCCGTCTCGACGCACCGTGCGGGACCATCAAAGACAAAACTGCCGCCGTCATCGTACCTGCCTTGGCTTGCCTCCATGTCCATCACGCGCTTGAACTCTTCCGACGTGACGGCGAAAGCCCTTGCGCCCGGATCCTTGTTCCTGCACGACCACTCAAACCAGGCCTTGCGATTTTCCTCCTCGGCAATAACGAGGATGTCGCGGACTTGACCTCCATCCGTCGCCGCGTGTCTGCTAGCTTCGTCTCTGCCTCCATCCGTCGCCGCACCACTCAATGAAAATGCCTGCGCCGCCGCATTATCCCCCCCCGAAGTTTCCCCTGCCGCGGCTTCTACAGCAGCGGGCAGGGCGTCGACCTCCGCATCGCCAATGTTGTGCTGCGGCGGCAACGCAGCTGGTAAACCGTGAGGAGGCGACTTGAATGGACCTCGGACGCAGATGAGGATTATGAGGCAGCAGAGGAGGCAAGAAGGGAGGGGGCGACGGAGGTGAGGCACCCGCGCCCGCGCATGCGCCGTCGTCGAATGCTTGCCCCAAGTGCGGCTACGACGGAAGTGGCGGCGGTGGAACGGTTGGCCAGCAAATGATGGGCAATGCGGCCATCGCCACCGCCGCCGTCGGCGGCTCGTCCAGGGTCGCATCCAACGGAATCTCCGCTGCCGTTGCGACCGTGCCCTAGCCGCAACCCTCACTCAGCGTCGCGGCGCTCTCGACAGCATGTTACTGCACTGGCCTGCTGCTGGCGTTCGACGAACGTTATTCCAACGCTAATGTTGCCCCTGGGGATAGGGGCGAAATGCGGAGGGCTGGCTAGCTTAGTCTATGCATACGTTTAAGTTATGTGCAAGTCAGATAAACGGAGGGACGTCATAGATAGAACGGAGGAGCTTTCTCCTTTAATTA
>NW_005199861.1:123442-133730 GCF_000372725.1 Emiliania huxleyi CCMP1516
CCAGCTAATCCCGAGAAATAATGACAATCTAATTCATGATCCCGACAACGGCGGGAACAACCGACCGTCCGAGTCTCGTCGCGTCGGGCGTGGGCTCCTCGAACCACTCGCGCCGGCCGGATCGATCACAGAATGGGTGGCGACGGGAAAGTGTCATTCGAGCGCTACGCAGGCGTCAAAGACGGCGCTCTCAAGGGGGTCAAGCTCAAGCACAGTGAGGCGGGCGGTGACGGCCGGATGGCAGAGGTGCCACCCTCTCCTGGAAAGATCTAAACTACCTAGGCGCAGCCACGTCGGGTGCTGCGCTGTGATATCGCGATACAACCCAAGCTGCCACCCTGCAAACCTAGCGCCAGACCATTGCAGTGACGCAGCCGCGCTGCGGTGGGAGGGGTTGCGTGCTGAGAGTGCTGAGAGGTTGACCGGCACGGTGGCAGGTGCTGTTCGTGCCACAGGGCTTCGAAATGACGAGCGACAAGTTCAAAGATGTTGCGGACAAGACATGGTCTCTCAAGCCCCCCAATCTGGTTGTGCAATGCGACGCCGGCATGCTGCATCCTTCGCAGCTGTGCACGCCGGCAGTCGCATAGCCAATCCCCGCCCAGCTCGAGGCAATGAAGTCTCCGATCCCTCTCAAGCCACCCTTCCAGCACTTGTCCTGTAGTGAATCGCCCACTCCGAATCTCACCGCCTGCACTGCCACTCCCCCTAGAGCTTGATGCGGCTGCCTTCAATGGAGGAGTGGCGGCGCTTCGCTGTGCAGCACCAGATGCAGTCGAGCAGGCGTGCGGTGCGCGACGGGTGCGCACACTAGTGTGAGGGCCGTCGTCTGCGGGGCCTTCCCCCGAGCCTCCTCGAGAGCCGCCGTTAGGCGACCGGACTGCGTCAAGGACGAGACAACAGTGGTCAACGAGCTGCTCTTCCAGCGGCTGGTGACGGTCTACACGGCGATGATCGAAGCGATGATCTCTGCGCCCGTCGTCATAGATTAAGATAGAACGGAGGAGCTTTCTCCTTGTTTAATTAAATCTCTCCTTTTCGTAGCTTTTTGGCTTTTAATCCCACCGTCTCACCTCTTGTGTGTTACTCTAGTGCCATCTGAGAGAGGCTCGAGGCAATGCAATCTGCAAAATGCAAAATGCGATTTCAAAAAAACATGAAAAACATGCGACAGCCTAGTCTGGCGCGGCCGCCTCCCCTACGACGCTCCTCAGCAGGTCCGCAACCGCCGCCTCCTCCCTCAGCTCAACCGCCGCCGCCGCCGCCCTGCTCGCCGCCGCCCTCTCCGCCGCCGCCGCCGCGCCCACCTCCACCTCGGTCGCCACCCTCTCTGCCGCCACGTCCGCCGCTGCCCTCTCCACCTCCGCCCTCGCCGCCGCCGCGCGCTCCTTTGCCGCCCTCGCGGCCGCCGCCTTCGCCACCGCTCTGGCGCGGGCGAGGCTGGCCTAGAGTGTGCAGATCGTGCGCTGAAGCGTGTGGACCCAGTCTCGAATTGCGGCCAGTTGCTGAAACAGCCGCGCAAAACGACCATCTGCCTAGATGTATGCTACGGCAACACTAGCCTCGGACGCCGCCGCCGCCGCCTCCGCCGCCTCCTCCCCGGCCACCGCCGACGCCGCCTTGGCCTCCGCTCTCCTCGCCTCCGCCGCCGCCCGCTTCGCCCCCGCCGCCGCCGCCGCCGCCGCCTTGCGCGCCGCAACCACTCGCGCCGCCGCCTTCGCCTCCGCCGCCCTCGCCGCCGCCGCGCCGCCCTTGGCCGCCGCCAGCGCCGCCGCCGTGTCCGCCGCCGCCCTCGCCGCCGCGTCCGCCTCTCTCTCCAGCGCAGACACGCCGGCGACCAGCCCCTGCAGCAGTCAGAGGGGCGGCGGTCAGCAGCGGCCGGCAGCGAGACTGGCGAGACCGGCGGCGAGCCGAGCAGCAGAGAGCGTCTGGCCGGAGTGAGGCTGTGGCGAGGTGTGCACGAAGCGGGGCGAGGCAGCGGGGCGAGTGGAGGGGTCTCGGAAGTGTCTCGGGAGTGCCGCGCCTCCTCCTTGCCCAGCTTTGCCAGCGGGCGCAGCTCCTGTTCACAGCAGCGCGCCGTGAAGAGACGCCGTTCACACTCTCAACGCCGGGCGACGAGCGAACCCGCATTGGCAGATCGGGGCCACACACGGCGGCGGCTACATCTCGCTAATCTCGCTTCGATCTCGCCACTACCTCGGCTAGATCTCGGCTGTATCTCGTCGACACCTTTGGCAGCTCCGGGCCAAACGCGGCGGCCGCGCGCTCTTCTGCCGCCGCGTCCGCCTATACAGCAGCCGCCGACGGCTGGGCCTGTTAGGGTGTGGGTGAGGGTGCCTGCTGTGCTGTGCTGAGCTGAGAGCTGAGCTGAGCTGAGCTGAGCTGAGCTGGGCTGGGCTAGCGGTGCCGGCGTGCGGTGTTGCACACACACCTGCTCCGCCGCCCTCGCCCTCGCAGCAGCGCTCTCCACCGCCGCCGCCCTCGCAGCGGCCTCGTCCGCCGCCCTCCCCGCCGCCGCCTCGGCTTCGACCAGGGCTACCGCTGCGCTCTTCTCCGCGGCAACCGCCCTCGCCTCCGCCGCGCCCGCCGCCGCCGCCCTCCCAGCAGCAAAGTCCGAGTCGGCTATCGCCGTCTGCACGGTGGCCTTTGCCGGCGGCGTCGGCCTCGCAGCCTTGGCCGCCGCCTCGCCGCCTCCCGCCGCCGCCATCGCTGGGGCCGCGACGGCACGCTCGGCCTGCGGCGGCGGCGGCGGCGCGGCAAACGTCGACAGCAGGGCCTGCGACGTCAGGCCGGCCGCGGCGGCAGCGAGGGCGGCGGCCGCCGCAGCCAGGAGGTACCTGATCAGGCCGAGGTCCGGCTCTGGCGGCTTTGATGGCGGCTGCTCGTCGGCGTCGCCAGGACCTCGCTGCTCCATCGCGTCGGCCGCCGCCTCGAGCCGCCGTGCCTCCGCCTCCAGCTCTGCCGCCTGCCGCTGCAACGCCTCGAGCTCTCTCTCGTCGAGCCGCAGCGCCGGGCGAAGGGTGGCGGAGCGGCGGAGCGGCGGGCGGGAGGCGGGCAGTCCGGGCAGCGCCGGCGTCCAGGCTAACGCGTGGAGAGAGAGGAGGAGCATGCGCCTGTTGTTTGGATGAGAGAGAGAGAGAGAGAGAGAGTCTCTCTCTCTCTGTTGTTTGGATCCCCCAGCCTCGCGCCGAGATAATTATATTATTTATTTTATGGCGCTGGAGGTTGGCGAATTCTTTCAGCAGAGATCGCCTCGGTAGCGTTGCCCGGTCATCAACTAAAGCGCCTCGTCGCACGGCCCAGAAGCCCCAAGAACTCATCGCGCGGTCCTCGCTCGCAAACATGCCTGCCGCCCTGCGCGCGTCGCCCATGCCGAGGAGACTGCTGCTGGACGGTCGCTCGCCCGCGCGCCGCACGCTGCTGCGCCACTCCACCGTCCAGCGGCGAGACGGCTCGGTCGCCCCGCTGAACAAGCTGAGAGGAGCGCGTCGCCCCGCCCCTCTCCCAACGCTTGGATGGGACGGCGAACGGGCACGGCCGAGCCGCCAGTCGTGTGTTCGGCCACCATCGCGCCCGCCTCCCTCCACCCGCCCGCCGCCCCCGCCTCTGCCCAGCCTCTGCCCCCCCCCCGCCCCCTTCCCCTCGCTCCAAGCGCCGGCACGCACCGGCCCGCCGAGTCCCTCCAACCGCGCCGACGCGGCAGGCTTCATCGAGATCGAGCGCAAGGCTCCTGCGCCATACCGGCCCGCAGCCGACAGGCTCGCCGACTACGCAGAGATCAACGGGCCCGCAGACCAGGCCGAGCTCACGCGCCAGTCTGCGCGGTGCATGGACTGCGGCACGCCCTTCTGCCACACGCACACGGGCTGCCCGATCAGCAACGTCATCCCCGAGTTCAACCAGCAGGTCTTCGACGGCGAGTGGCGGCAGGCCTACTCCAACCTGGACACTTCCCAGACGCCTCCCCGCCCCCGCCCAGGCCTACTCCAACCTCGCCTAATTAATTGTTAATTGTATGTAATTCTCCCGCCCAGGCCTACTCCAACCTCGCCTCGACCAACAACTTCCCCGAGTTCACAGGCCGCTTCCTAGACACTTCCTAGTCACTCCCTAGACACTCCCTAGACACTCCCTAGACACTCCCTAGACACTCCCTAGACACTCCCTAGACACTCCCTAGACACTCCCTAGACAATCCCTAGACACTCCCTAGACACTCCCTAGACACTCCCTAGACACTACCACATCGCCGCCCTCTCCACGCCTGCCGCTGTGTCCACAGGCCGCGTCTGCCCGGCGCCCTGCGAGGGGGCCTGCGTCGCCGGCTTGGTCGACGAGAGCGTCACGATCAAGTCGCCGGGAGGTGTGAACGGCGTCTCTTCACAGCAGCACCTGTGAACAGGTCGACGAGAGCGTCACGATCAAGTCGCCGGGAGGTGTGAACGGCGTCTCTTCACAGCAGCACCTGTGAACAGGTCGACGAGAGCGTCACGATCAAGTCGATGGAGTACTCCATCATCGAGCGGGCGTGGTCCGAGGGGTGGGTGGTTGCGGCGCCGCCCGCGCGCCGCTCGGGCAAGAAGGTCGCCGTGGTTGGGTCGGGCCCTGCCGGGCTCGCCGCGGCGGACGAGCTCAACAAGAAGTACGGCCACGCGGTGACTGTGTTTGAGCGGGCGGAGCGGGCGGGGGGGCTCCTCACCTACGGCGTCCCAAACATGAGGCTCGGATGAGACCTTTCCGAGACTTGTCCTGGACCCTCCCTGGACCCCTGCCCTTGCAGGCATCCCAAACATGAAGCTCGACAAGGAGACTGTGCAGCGCAGGGTGGGCCCGACGGAGGCGGAGGGATACCCTCTCGTCGCTCATCAGTAGATTGAGTTGAACCAATGGACTCATAGGTGGACCTGATGGAGGCGGAGGGGATCTCCTTCGTCACTTAAAAGAGTTGATCAATTATTGATTAATCGATTAGGTGGACCTGATGGAGGCGGAGGGGATCTCCTTCGTCACCGGCGCAGAGGTCGACGCCGCCGCCATCAGCGAGACCGTGGAGGGGTTCGACGCCACCGTCCTCGCCATCGGGTCGACGGTGCACTTCCTAGACACCTCCTAGACACCTCCTAGACACCTCCTAGACGCCTTCTGGCGCTCATGAAATCACGACTCACGCCACTGCCTCCCCCCCCCCAGGTGCCAAACAACCTCCCCATCCCGGGCCGCGACCTCGACGGGATCGTCTACGCGATGGAGCTCCTCCTCACGCCTAGTGAGTTCATCAATCTCGCCGAATGAACGACTTAGGATCGTCTACGCGATGGAGCTCCTCCTCACGCCTAGTGAATTCATCAATCTCGCCGAATGAACGACTTAGGATCGTGTACGCGATGGAGTTCCTCACGCGCAACCAGAAGGCGCTCTTCGCCAACCTTCCGGCGCTGCTGTTAATTAACTAACGGTACTTAATTACTCAACTATTAATTAACAGGCGCACTTCGCCAACCCGCCGGCGCTGCTGTTAATTAACTAACGGTAATTTGTTACTCAACTATTAATTAACAGGCGCTCTTCGCCAACCCGCCGGCGCTGCTGACCACGGAGGTCACCCCAGAGGCGAGCTAGCTCACACCCATTAGTTAATGACTAATGGACGGGCTGATGAAGCTGATGTCCTGGTGATCTGATGAACGGGAGGTTGGGACGGCGCCTCGAAGTGATTACTCAGCTACTCGGTCCACTAAAGTCCCACTAGCAACTAAGTAATCACCCTTGCTAATTACTTAATTAATCACGCCCGTCCCCCTCCAGGTCGGGCTAGCCCTATTAATCAACTAAGTAATCACCATGCCAATTACTTAATTAATCACGCCCGTCCCACTCCAGGTCGGGCTCTCACCTAATTAATCAATTAAGTAATCACCCTGCTCATTACTTAATTAATCACGCCCGTCCCCCTCCAGGTCGGGCTCACCTCCAAGTACGGCGGCGGCTTCATCTCTGCAAAAGGCAAGCACGTCGTCGTCATCGGCGGCGGAGACACCGGCACGGACTGCATCGGCGCGTCGCTGCGGCACGGCTGCAAGCGCCTCCCTGGACACCTCCCAGACACGTCCTGCACACCCCTGCCAGGCACGTCGCTGCGGCACGGCTGCAAGAGCCTCCCTGGACACCTCCGAGACACGTCCTGCACACCCCTGCCAGGCACGTCGCTGCGGCACGGCTGCAAGAGCCTCCCTGGACACCTCCGAGACACGTCCTGCACACCCCTGCCAGGCACGTCGCTGCGGCACGGCTGCAAGAGCCTGATCAACTTCGAGCTCTTCCCCGCCCCGCCCGACGAGCAGGTGACACCTCCTAGACACTTCCTAGACACCTCCTAGACACTTCCTAGACACCTCCTAGACACCTCCTAGACACCTCCTAGACACCTCCTACACACTTCCTGGACACCTCCTAGACACCTCCGAGACACCTCCGAGACACCTCCTAGACACTTCCTAGACACTACCCCCCCCCCGACGAGCAGGCTCGCCTCTTCCAGACACCGCCTCGACACCTCCTAGACACTTCCTCGACACTGCCTCGACACCTCCTAGACACCTCCTAGACACCTCCTAGACTCTTTCTAGAAACCTCCTAGACACATCCTAGACTCTTTCTAGACACCTCCTAGACACCTCCTAGACACCTCCTAGACACCTCCTAGACTCTTTCTAGACACCTCCTAGAAACCTCCTAGACACCTCCTAGACACCTCCTAGACACCTCCCAGACACCTCCTGAGACACTTCCTGGACACTTCCTGAGACACTTCCTGGACAGTTCCCCGCCGTCGGCCACACTTCTCCACCCGCCGCTCACCGCCACCCCCTCCTTTGAACCAGGACAAGCGCGGCGAGGCGTCCGGCAACCCGTGGCCTCTCTGGCCTCGAAGCCTGCGCGTCGGCCTGCTTGGCGCAGGAGCTGCTTCTCACCACTCGCACCTTCGTCGCTTAGGCCGCGGATCATGCGAGTCGACTACGGCCACGAGGAGGCGTCGCACCGCTTCGGCGCGCGCCTAGCCGAGAGACAGCCGAGATACAGTCGAGATACAGTCGAGATACAGTCGAGAGACAGCCGAGAGGCAGCCGAGATACAGCCGAGATGTGCAGCCGAGATGTGCAGCCGAGATGCAGCCGAGATGAGAAATGGCGACGAGAAGTCGCACGTCGCTTTCAGCGCCTTATCAGCCGCACTTGCTGCCCTGACTTGCACCTGCTGCTCTTCTCTCCTGGACCCTTCCCTGAAGTTTCTCGGAACCTTCGTACCAAGGCGCCGACCCGCGCACCTACTCCGTCCTCTCCAAGGAGTTCGTCTCGGACGGCGCCTCCATTCACAGCGCGCCGGAGGCACGCCGCTGTGAACAGCGCCTGCCCATGCCCGCAGCCGTTGTGACCAGGCGCCGGCCGCGTGCGCGCCGTCAAGACAGTGCAAGTTGAGGTTGGGCCGGACGGCCGGTTCGCAGAGGTGAGAGGGGGGAGGGGGGCGGGCGGGCGGGGGGCACCGATGACGAGGCTGGATCGGCTCATTTCTGAGGGGGTGTGAACAGGTGGAGGGGAGCGAGAGGGAGCACCCCGCGGACTTGGTCATCCTCGCGATGGGGTTCCGCCACCCGGAGCAGGCGAAGACGCGCCCATTGCACGCCCACGACACGGCCACGACACGGCCACGACACGCCCACGACGCGCCCACGACACGCCCACGACACGCCCACGACACGCCCACGACACGCCCGCGACACGTCCACGACACGTCCACGACACGCCCACGATACGCCCACGACACGCCCACGACACGCCCCCGACATGTCCACGACATGTCCACGACGCGCCCACGACACGCCCACGACACGCCCACGACACGTCCACGACACGTCCACGACACGCCCACGACACGCCCACGACACGCCCACGACACGCCCACGACACGCCCACGACACGCCCACGACACGCCCACGACACGCCCACGACACGCCCACGACACGCCCACGACATGTCCACGACATGTCCACGACATGTCCGCGATTCTGCCACACGCCCGCGAAGTATCCGTACCCCCCCCCCTTCCCCCTTCCCCTTTCCCTTCGCAGGAGATCGTGCGCGCGTTGCGGCTCGAGACCGACCAGCGCTCCAACGCAAAGGCGATCCTCTCAAGCAGCCACGCCGACAGTCGAGTAGTCCATGAGTTGATTCGCCCGCGCTCAAAGTCAAAGACAACCGACACCTGCGACTCATTCACTAACGAGTTGACGCACGGACCGCCTCAAGGCGAGCACGAGCGACTACAAGACCTCCGCCCCCGGTGCTTGCTCGGCGGGCAGCTGCCGCCTAACCCTGTGAACGGCGCCTCTTCACGCCGTCCGCTCTGCCTCAGGCGTCTTCGCGGCGGGCGACTGCCGGCGCGGCCAGTCGCTCGTCGTCACTTAATAATGAATAGGCCGTCTAAGCCGTCTGCTAAGGTGTTAATGAATGAATAGGCGCGGCCAGCCGCTCGTCGTCTCTTAATAATTAATAGGTCTTCTAAGCCGTCTGCTAAGGTGTTAATGAATGAATAGGCGCGGCCAGTCGCTGGTCGTCTGGGCGATCAACGAGGGTCGCGGCGTCGCAAAGTCGGTGGACGCGTACCTCGGAGGGAAGGGGTGGTGAGAGGGGCGAGAGGGGGGGCCTTGCAGGCGGGCGAGGCGCCCGCTCCGCATCCGCCGCCGCCGACGGGCATGCGGCGGCGGTGTGGCGGTGGGCGTGGCAGGGGACGAGAGCCGCACAGCGACCAGCACGAGCAGCGGGCAGCGCATGTTATGGTATCGGTCGGTGATGCGCGGGGACACCCTCACGTGACCCTGTTTTGTACGTCGTCTATTGTTGCGCGCCCTCGGTGGATTGGCGAAAAAACTTCGTAACTCCTTGGCGACGAGCCGCGGGCTTTTGCCATTGCGTGCCAGCCTCAGACAGCCGGGCCGCCCGAGAGTTTTACTGACGAGTTTCTCTCGCGGGGGCGGCCCGGCACAACCAACCCTGTGCTCAGCACAAAAAAAATTCTGGCGCAGCGGCCGGCGTGAGCCGCGCCAGCTGTCGACAGATGTCGACAGATTCGATGGATTTGATGGATCCCTTGATGGTCCGATGGGCGACCCCCCCAAACCCCCCCACCAGGTCTCGAACCTGCCTCCACTCGCTCGAATCAGGCGCTCCGAACGGCTTTGCAAGCCGGCTTGCAAAATTGACGGCTAATGCTTCACTGCCTAATGATATAGTACAATTTTATTGCTTCAGCATCAACGCCACGCCACGTTCTAGGGACGCAGAGCGCGCACTGAGAGACCACTCACATCGCTGTTGCGGGGCGGCAATGTGACTGGACTCGCCGTGCGCGCCCAGCTAACCCTAGCCACCAGCCTGCGCCATACCCAGGTACGGTCGCACCTGTCTCTCCACCTATCATCCCAACTCCTCGGGCGACCGCGCGGCTGCGCTACTCACAGGCAGTCTCCCTGCCTCAGCTGTTACAGGCACCACCCACCGACCAGTCTCGACGACGAGCCGCGGCAGGGCTCGCTGCGCCGCTGCACAGCTTTACGCCACAACACAACATATCAACCAACGTAACCTCCCCCTTAGTGACCCACCCTTGCGGGCTCAGTTGCCGCATTAGGAGCCTTCGCACCGCGAGTGGGCTCAGGTGGGATCCACGGAGAGAGAGGTTCCATACACAGCCGCACTCTACACACCTTACCCCCTCTACTCGGGCGGCATCGTGGTGAGACCCTGGGCAGTCAGAGAGGCTGACAGTAAGTGGCGGGCTGAGAACTCGGGCCTCTCCCGACCCGCCATCGCTGCCTAAGGGAGGATCCTATCGGCCACTAGACCATGACAGATCAGAGGCGCACACGCCCTGTCCCAGGCAGCAGCTGCAGCAGACGCGCTGCCGGGCGCGATCGCCGTCTTCCTCTTCTACAACGACCGCCCTTACCTCGCTCGCGGGTGCGGACCCACCCTCCCCCTCTCCCCCCACCCCTCTTCTCTCGTCTCCCATTCCCTTCCACCGCCGCCGCCGCGATGCGGCGTGCGAGAGTCCCCAACCCCGCTCTCAGAGGTGCCCCGCCAGCCCGCCACCACAGCTCTACTCGTCCGCTACCCCCCCCCCACGAGGTGGGACTTTGGAGCTGGGGGGATCTTGGTGATGAACGTTTCCTAGGGCACGTTCGTTAGGGATCTCGTTTTGTACAATAAACGAGTGGGAGGCCTTTCAGAAGAAC